>NC_143145.1:53258473-53560869 GCF_059928025.1 Delphinapterus leucas
ATGATAATCTCTAGGAACTATATATCAGAATAACCTATAATGGAAAAGAATCTGAAAAAGAATATATATACATATACATACATACATGTATATATATATATATATATACACACACACAATATATCACTTTGCTGTACACCTGTAACACAACATTGTAAATCAACTATACTTCAATTTTAAAACAGCACAGTATCACACTGCCAATTTCACAAGTGTTGTTCTAGTCCTGTAACATTAAATCCCCAGTGATGACAGCAATCACCTAGTGATGACAGTTTGATTCGGATCAATATTGTGAATAACAAAACAGTGTTCTAAGTTGGCGATCTCTAGTGGACATTACTTATTTAGATCATATTGCCCCAAAAGTTTTATTTAGTTACTATATTTAATATAAGAGAATTCAATAAAAGTCAATTTATGAAAATAATTCAGAAAATTATTTTCAACTGATATCTATGCAAATATGGCTTAGCATGAGATGCATGATTCCTGCAAATTAAAAATAAACTATCAAATAAAATATGGCACTGATATATAGGAAAATTTATACTTCCCAAATCATTTGAAGGAGCAAGGGAAAATATACTATTCAAATTATATGGATTTACCTGGATATATCTAGAAATGCTTGGCTTATTTTACCATTCTATCTTGGTATGATTACATACAATTTCTGAGCACCTTTCTGTGATAAGTTCTTAAAACATATATCTACCATCTTCCTTTCACAAAACACAAATAATACTTGCAAAATATTTCATTTAAAAAACTAATTTACTTAAGACACCAGGTTTATGCCATTCTGTGGCCTGGTTAAAATATGTCCAAATCAAGAAAGTTACATTTAGACAGTTCTTACTTTTCATTTCTTCCAACATTCTATAATAAAAAAAATTCAAATAGAAAATTGAAAGAAATGTACAATGAAAACCTGTGTACCTTTCAGTGGAACTAGTATCCTCTTTTTTTCAGAACAATTTGAAAGGCCACAGCCATCAGAGAAGAAAAAGAAATAAAAGGAATCCAAATTGGAAAAGAACAAGTAAAACTGTCAGTGTTTGTAGATGACATGATACTATACATAAAGAATCCTAAAGATGCTACCAGAAAACTAGTAGAGCTAATCATTGTATTTGGTAACGTAGCAAGATACAAAATTAATGCCCAGAAAGCTCTTCCATTTCTATAAAGTAATGATGACAAATCTGAAAGAGAAATTAAGGAAACACTCCCAATTACCATTGCAACAAAAAGAATAAAATACCTAGGAATAAACTTACATAAGGAGACAAAAGACCTGTATGCAGAAAACTATAAGACAATGATGAAAGAAATCACAGGCGATACAAACAGATGGCGAGATATACCATGTTCTTGGATTGGAAGAATCAACATTGTGAAAATCAACACTGTGGGTAGTAGTATACTACCCAAATTAATCTACAGCTTCAGTGCAATCCCTATCACACTACCAATGGCATTTTTCAGAGAACTAGAACAAATAATTGCAAAATTTGTATGGAAACACAAAAGACCCCAAATAGCCAAAACAATCTTGAGGAAAACAAAACAGAGCAGGATGAATCAGGCTCACAGACACTAGACTGTACTACAAAGCTACAGTAATCAAGAGAGTATGGTACTGTCACAAAAACAGACATATAAATCAATGGAACAGGATAGAAAGCCCAAAAATAAACCCATGCGCATATGGTCACCTTATTTTTGATAAAGGAGGCAAGAATAAACAATGGAGGAAAAACAGTCTCTTCAATAAGTGGTGCTGGGAAAACTGGACAGCTACGTGTAAAAGAATGAAATTAGAAATCTCCCTAACAGCATAGACAAAGAGAAACTCAAAATGGATTAAAGACCTAAATGTAAGGCCAGACACTATAAAACTCTTAGAGGAAAACAAAGGCAGAACATTCTATGACATAAATCACAGCAAACTCCTTTTTGACCCACCTCCTAGAGAAATGGAAATAAAAACAAAAATAAACAAATAGCACGTAATGAAACTAAAAAGCTTTTCCACAGCAAATGAAACCCTAAACAAGATGACAAGACAACCCACAGAATGGGAGAAAATATTTGCAAACGAAGCAACTGACAAAGTATTAATATCCAAAACATACAAGTATCTCATGCAGCTGAATATCAAAAACAAAAAAACAACCAACCACTCCCAAAATGGGAAGAAGATCTAAACGGATATTTCTCCAAAGAAGATATACAGATTGTCAACAAACACATGAAAATATGCTCAACATCAGTAATCATCAGAAAACAAAGCAAAACTACAATGAGGTATTACCTCATACTGGTCATCATCAAAAAATCTACAAACAGGGCTTCCCTGATGGCGCAGTGGTTAAGAGTCCGCCTGCCGATGCAGGGGACACGGGTTCGTGCCTCGGTCCGGGAAGATCCTACATGCCGTGGAGCGGCTGGGCCCATGAGCCATGGCCGCTGAGCCTGCGCATCCGGAGCCTGTGCTCCGCAACAGGAGAGGCCACAACAGTGAGAGGACAGCTAATCAATGAATTTGGTAAAGTAGCAGTATGCAAAATTAATTCACAGAAATCTCTGGCATTCTTATACACTAAAGATGAATAATCTGAGAGTGAAATCAAGAAAACACTCCCACTTACCATTGCAACAAAAAGGATAAAATATCTAGGAATAAACCTACGTAAGGAGCCAAAAGACCTGTATGCAGAAAATTATAAGACACTGATGAAAGAAATTAAAGATGATAACAAATAGATGGAGAGATATACCATGTTCTTGGATTGGGAGAATCAACATTGTGAAAATGACTCTACTACCCAAAGCAATCTACTGATTCAATGCAGTCCCTATCAAACTACCACTGGCATTTTTCACAGAACTAGTACAAAAAATGTCACAATTTGTATGGAAACACAAAAGATGCTGAAGAGCCGAAGCAATCTTGAGAACGAAAAACGAAGCTGGAGGAATCAGGCTCCCTGACTTCAGACTATACTACAAAGCTACAGTAATCAAGACAGTATGGTATTGGCACAAAAACAGAAAGATAGATCAATGGAACAGCATAGAAAGCCCAGAGATAAACCCACACACATATGGTCACCTTATCTTTGATAAAGGAGGCAGGAATGTACAGTGGAGAAAGGACAGCCTCTTCAATAAGTGGTGCTGGGAAAAATGGACAGGTACATGTCAAAGTATGAGACTAGATCACTCCCTAACAGCATACACAAAAATAAGCTCAAAATGGATTAAAGTTGTAAACCTAAGGCCAGAAACTATCAAACTCTTAGAGGAAAACATAAGCAGAACACTCTGACATAAATCACAGCAAGATCCTTTCTGACCCACCTCCTAGAGAAATGGAAATAAAAACAAAAATAAACAAATGGGACCTAATGAAACTTCAAAGCTTTCGCACAGCAAAGAAAACCATGAACAAGACCAAAAGACAACCCTCAGAATGGGAGAAAATATTTGCAAATGAAGCAACTGACAAAGGATTAATTTCCAAAATTTACAAGCAGCTCATGCAGCTCAATAACAAAAAAAACAAACAACCCAATCCAAAAATGGGCAGAAGACCTAAATAGACATTTCTGCAAAGCAGATATACAGACTGCCAACAAACACATGAAAGAATACTCAACATCAATAATCATTAGAGAAATCCAGATCAAAACTAAAATGAGATATCATCTCACACCAGTCAGAATGGCCATCATCAAAAATTCTAGAAACAATAAATGCTGGAGAGGGTGTGAAGAAAAGGGAACACTCTTGCACTGCTGGTGGGAATGTGAATTGGTACAGCCACTATGGAGAACAGTATGGAGGTTCCTTAAAAAACTACAAATAGAACTACCATATGACCCAGCAATCCCACTACTGGGCATATACCCTGAGAACACCATAATTCAAAAAGAGTCATGGACCAAAATGTTCCTTGCAGCTCTATATACAATAGCCTGGAGATGGAAACAACCTACGTGTCTATCATTGGATGAATGGATAAAGAAGATGTGGCACATATATACAATGGAATGTTACTCAGCCATAAAAAGAAACGAAATTGCGCTATTTGTAATGAGGTGGATAGACCTAGATTCTGTCATACAGAGTGTAAGTCCGAAAGAGAAAGACAAATACCGTATGCTAACACACACACACACACATATATATATATGGAAATTAAGGGGAAAAAATGTCATGAAGAGCCTAGGGGTAAGACAGGAATAAAGACACAGACCTACTAGAGAATGGACTTGAGGATATGGGGATCAGGAAGGGTAAGCTGTGACAAAGCGAGAGAGAGGCATGGACATATATACACTACCAAATGTAAAGTAGATAGCTAGTGGCAAGCAGCCGCGTAGCACAGGGAGATCAGCTAGGTGCTTTGTTACCGCCTGGAGGGGTGGGATAGGGAGGGTGGTAGGGAGGGAGACGCAAGAGAGAAGAGATATGGGAACATATGTATATGTATAACTGATTCACTTTGTTATAAAGCAGAAACTAACACAGCATTGTAAAGCAATTATACTCTAATAAAGATGTAAAAAAAAAAAAAAAGAAAAATTCTGTGGAGAACGAAAAATGAAGCCGACCACGGGCTGTGCCATTCCTGCCCCAGAATCTCATAGAGCCTGGCTGTACAACCTAACCCTAGGTTCCATGCAATATCCCTCCACGCTCTCAATACATTTCCTTTTCATCAGCAATAGCTATTAAGACTGTGGTTTAAATTGGTTTCCTACCCACCCCTTTCTCACAGGCTGGCTTCCGCCCTACTAAAGCACCCTCACCAGCCCCCCAGTAGATGTATCCCTATCCCACCCGAGGTCCTGGCTGTTTTCTCGGTCTGCTATTCTTCATGCTCCACAAGTACGAATAGAATCTGACTGCCAAGTCTTCACACTCTGTCCTCTGTTGGTTTCCATGACATTGTGCTTCCTAATTTCAGCCTCTTCCCACGTCTTCTCCCAGCCCCTTCTCTCTCCTCGGTGTCCAGTCCTTGATTGATCTTTGGCTCAGTCCATGGGCTTCTACTCTTCTTTGTATATAGTCTTTCTAGTAATTCTTTCTCTTAGTGGCCTTACCCAATACCAGGCCTATGGTTTCTAACTGTATTGTTTAGCTCTTACTTGTCCATGAGCCCGCTCAAATTCAATACGTACAAAGCAAAACTATCTCTGCATCCAAATTTTCCTCAGTTACCTGCCCTTTTTCTTTCTTCAATTTTCTATATACAAGAGACCTCAGAACTTATTTCTGACTCTACTCTATCCCTTAAGTGGAATCTGTACTATAACCTTGCAGGTTTTCTCTTCCAGATAGCTCTCAGATTTGTGCTATCCTCCCCGTCCCCAATGCCATTACCTTTGCCCTAGCACATATTACTTTAACAGACTCTTAACTGGTCTCTTGTTTTCCACAGTCTCTTAATCATGTCCATTCTGTACATCACTGCAAAATCTCTCCCGCCTCCCTTGCATTGGGCATGTGATTCCCCTATTCAGAACCAACAGTGGATTCCCCATCACTAGTATCCACAAATATTTACTGAATTCTTACTATGGATGCTTGCGTGTACAGATGCGAAACATCTTCTAGGAGCCTATGATACAATTATGGAAATTACAGAGGACATAAGTTTTAAAAGATGTAAAACCACGGTAATATAATGTATCAAATTAATGGTGCAAATAACAGTGCCAAATAACCTCCATTCTATGGAGGATGTAATTACAAGGTTGGGGAAGTTAGAAGAACGGGAGACATGACAGAGAGGCAGTAAGAAAAACATTCTATAGAGAAACTAGCATCAGCAAAGATCAGAAACTCTCAGTGTATTTTCAGGAAACAGGAAGAGGAAGACAGGCTGGTGAAGATAGAGGGGAGGATATGCCATGTAGAAAAATTAGAATAGTCAACGAGGCAGGAAGTTACCTAATTGGTTGGAGAAGAGTCACCAACAGCCCCATTAGTCAAGAACGTGGGACTAAGACATTTTGTCTAGTGCGAAGACGTTCTGTAGTGTGAAGAGTGCCAGAAGACAGCATTGGAAATTTTGATGGAGAATCCAGAGTTCACTGGGAGCCACTGAAGGCTTTAAGACAACCGAACAAGGCCATCAAAGAGGTGTTTCAGGGCCCCGAGGACAAGGACCAGATCCAGTCTGCTAACATAGTGCTGAGCACGTCAGAGGTACTTAATATTCAGTGGTGCCTGTCAACGAGAAATGTGATCCTTAGGGGTAGGGGGAGAGCTAACTTGGGGGTAAGGAGGGTCATGATAGAAATAGAAGACTAAATAGGAAATGCCACTGGCAAAATAAAAAAAAGAGCTGTGTCGGACCACACTGCTTATTTATACTAAGCACCATTCTTCAAGCAGGGTAACAATGAGAGCACAAGCTTGTGGGCAGGAATAAACATAGTTATCATCATCACGTTCATCATTTTAAAATAACAACAGGAACCATAACTTACATGTACTGAATGCCTACTGTATGCCAGACACTGTGCTAAGTGCTTTTCTCCAGGCTGAAATGCCAGCTATTACGCTACTGAAATGTTGTCACGTGCATTACCAAGCAGCTATTACGCTGAGCATCCTTAGGGAGCCCCCACTGCCCTGATCATCTGAGCTCTCCCCACTACTAGAACGTCCTGTGTCCCCTCCCTCCAGGAACTAAAAACATAAAAGGAGTCTGCTAGGACCCCTCTTCAGCCTTGTGACCTGTGCCTCTTCTGATTGGTCAATGCCCCCATTGAATATTTTGAAAATCAGTGCTGTATTCCACTCATTAGCCAACTTTATTCTTACACTAGTCTTATATTCTGCAAGAGCAGACTAAAGCTCAAAGAGGTCGGAGACTCGAAAGGTCATAGCTCATTAGGGACTGAGCACAGATTCTATCTGACCCCAGTTTGCACTCTTGGTCCCCCTCGTAGGGCAGGTTTTATGCTGGAGGTTGTAAGACCTCAGGCTGAAAAGACCGGCCACACTAAGTACAACAACAGAGGAAACATGATTTCCAGAAACATCCTGTTCTAACAGGTCATAGAAATCCCCAAATTCTCTTAAGAACATCAGGCTCCTTAGCCCACAATGCATACTAAATATTGTTAAGCCTGCTGGGTGAGCCCGCACTGCTAAGTTTATGCAGGGGGTAACATTGCCTTCGGTGGTGACATTTAGAGTGGACTGTTTCATCTTCATCTTGCAGAAAAACCCAAATTCTTTTCTTCCATTCTTAAATTTAACTGATCTCACCCCAGATGCTATGGTTATTTGCCTCTAGCTTCCAAAACACAAGTAAATGGCAATACCATCTGTTAACAGCCAGCTATATGAAAAGGTCACCAGCCTCTCCCATTGTCTCTTTACTCCAAGTTAAGTGTTATCAAAACAGAGAGATGTTTATTTAGTATGAACTCTTGAGTTTCTTCTGGTGGTAAAAGGAGGGTCAGAAAACAGGACTCAACTTAGGTTGCCATAATATATGACCATGAGGTCAGAAAAAGGACAGCAAAAGCCTAAGGAAAACAAGAAATACTTACAATAGGAAAAAAGCAGAAATTAAGGAATTCGAAAACCAGACTAAGTCTTTATGTAAGAAGTCCATCAGCTTCTATAGGAAAACATATACAGATCAATAAATATGTAGACAAATACTGTTTTTCATTGTTTCAATAGGTCAATATAGAAAATGCTCAATAGGCTCTATGACCATTTCAAAGGGCTCCAAAAGGCACTTGAGGAAATGCAACATTCATTCTTGAATTTTTTTAGACAGGTAATAATATATATGCATAGCGAAATACCCACAAGGGTATACAGAGAGATATTCATCAAAATGTTAACAGTATTTATCTCTGGGTGACAGAATTTGGGGCCATTTTTCTGTCTTCTTTACACTTCTCCATACTTCTTGAATTGTTTACAATGAGCATTTATCATTTTTATAGTCAGAATAAAACTTCTAAAGCCATGTTCATTTTTCTAACTGTCCCAAACATGATTCAGTGTGAAACAAAATACACACAAAAAACTACATCAAATGCAAAACCAATCATAGTCGTATTTGCTTTGTGACAAAGTAAGAATCACACATTTTGCATCACAATGGAGAATAAAAAGAGAGATCTCATGAAATTACCTACTACTCTCCTGTCAGATTACTCCCCAACACGTGGAGGGCAGTGGGGTCCCGATGAGTGAGTGAGCCCAGTGGCCTGAGAAAGCCAACCACAGGCTGACCTCACCTCAGAGACGGGGCTGATAGAGCTCACAGGGAGCTTCACCTAAATGTCACTGTGCTAGCACCTAAAACAAGACCAAATGACCACAGTTAATTTTGTATAAACAAGTCCAATAGAACTGAAGACTAGTGGATGAAGTTAAGTTAGTCTAAACTACCCTTAAATTAATAAGCAGACTTGGGAAAAACACTCCCTCTCAAATTTTTAAAGGCCTCTTTCTAGTCATTAATGGAAAGTGCATGAGGGCGACATCTATACATTTGTAGGCACAAACCCCTTCTTTATGTGGGGTCACAGGGATGGGCATGCGACCCAGACCTGGCAAGTTATCTCACCCAGTACAGGGATTGGTCCAAGAGATGGGCACATAACCAACAGGACCAGTCGGTATCCCAGCATTAAACCAGAGACTGAGAGACTCTGGGATCACAGGCTTTAAGGACCATGTAAGCCAGCAGCCAGTGGGGCTCATCTTACCACCACTTGGAGATGTACCTAAGAATGAATCCAAGGGAAAGCAAGCAGTCTAGAAACACAGAGAGACAATGCTGAGGAGTTCTTACGACATGCCAAGCACTATTCCAATCACTTTATGGGCATTAACTCATGAACAATTTTAACAATCCTATCCCCATATTACCTATGAAAAAGGAGGCACAGAGGGCTTCCCTTGTGGCGCAGTGGTTGATAATCTGCCTGCCAATGCAGGGGACACGGGTTCGAGCCCTGGTCTGGGAAGATCCCACATGCCGCGGAGCAACTGGGCCCGTGAGCCACAACTACTGAGCCTGCGCGTCTGGAGCTTGTGCTCCTCAACGAGAGGCCGCGATCGTGAGAGGCCCGTGCACCGCGATGAAGAGTGGTCCCCGCTCACCGCAGCTAGAGAAAGCCCTCGCGCAGAAACGAAGACCCAACACAGCCAAGAATAAATAAATTAATTAATTTTAAAGAAAACAGACATAATTGGCTATAACATTATAAAAAAAGAAAAGGAGGCACAGAGAATTGAGTAATTTGCCTGAGGTCACTCAGCTAGTAAATAGCCCAGCCAGGATTTAGACGCAGGTGCTAGCCACAATGCTGCAGTTGCCTCTCCAGCCCAGGCTTACACTCAGCCAAATCCATCGTCATATTTCCTACTTGTCAGTTTTATGGTATGTGACCCCTGGTCTGCAGAGTGGTGCCACTGGGTTATTGAACTGAGAAGGGCCTGTTTGTCCTCTGCCAGGTTTTAAGCAGCCTTCTACGGGGGCACGTAAGAGGTGCTCCCAGGGTGAGGCAGAACCCAGAGTATCCATGGCTGACAATCGCAGCTGTGGAGACAGAGTCACCACTATCCTTGCACATCTGACCTCACAGTTACAACACAGTCACCAGCCTACCTGACGCTCAAACACAGTAAGCCTCACACAGACAACAAACGAAAAAATAAACTGGAATTCGTCAAAATTAGAAACTCTTGCACATCAAAAGACACTATGAAGAGGGAAAAAACCCACCCACAGAATGAGAGAAAATATTTGCAAACAATTACATCTGATAAGGTATTACTATCAAGAATGCCTATGGGCTTCCCTGGTGGCGCAGTGGTTGAGAGTCTGCCTGCCAATGCAGGGGACACGGGTTCGTTCCCCGGTCCGGGAAGAACCCACATGCCACGGAGCGGCTGGGTCCGTGAGCCATGGCCGCTGAACCTGCGTGTCCGGAGCCTGTGCTCCGCAACGGGAGAGGCCACAACAGTGAGAGGCCTGCATACCGCAAAAAAAAAAAGAATGCCTAAAAACTCCTATAACTCAACAACAACAATATAAGTAACCTGATCCAAAACAATGGGCAAAGGATTAGAGTGGACATTCCTCCAAAGAAGACATGAAATGGCCAAACACATGAAAAGATGCTCAAAATCACTCATCTTAGGGAAGTGACAATTAAAACCACAATGAGATACCACTCCGTGCCCATTAGGATGGCTATTACCAAAAAAATGGGAAACCCCTGTATATTGCTGTTGGGAATGTAAAATGGTGCAGTAGTGGAAAACAGTCTGGCAATTCCTCACAAAGTTAAGATAGCATTATCGTATGATCCAGCAATTTCACTTCTAGGTATATACACAAAAGAATCAAAAGCTGGGACACAAAGACACTTGTAGTCAATGTTCCTAGCAGGTGGAAATAAGGCAAATGTCCATCAACAAATGAATGGATAAACAAAATGTGGCAGGTATACACACACACACACACACACACACACACACACACAACTGAATACTAATCAACCTTAGAAAAAGAATAAAATTCTGAAACAGGCTACAACGTGCATGCACCTTAAAAACGTGCTAAACAGAAACAGAATCACAGACATAGAAAACAAACTTACGGTTACCAGAGGGGAAATGGGGGCAGGGGGGAGGGATAAAGTAGGAGCATGGGATTAACAGATACAAACTACTGTATATAAAATAGGCAAACAACAAGGATTCACTGTAGAGCACAGGGAACTAAATTGGATATCTTGTAATAACCTATAATGGAGAAGAATCTGAAGCTGTTCACCTAAAACTAACACAATATTGTAAATCAACAATAAATAAAAACAAACAAATACTAATTAATAAATACCTTGTGCTAAGTGAAATAAGCCAGCCACAAAAGGACAAATATTGTATGACTCCACTGAGATGAGCTACCTAGACTAGTCAAATTCACAAAGACAGAAAGCAGAATAGAGGTTACCAAGGACTGAGGGGAGGGGAGAACGGGAAATTGTTATTTAATGGGTTTCTGTTTGGAATGATGGAAAAGTTCTGAAAAGGATTAGTGGTTATGGCTACACAACACTGTACAAATTGTGAGTTACTTAATGCCACTGAATCGTACACTTAGAAATGATTTAAATGGTAAATTTTATGTTGTCTATATTTTACCACAATTAAAAGAAGCATTAAGCTATACAGAAAATCTCTGCCCATTCAAAATCAAATAGCAAAGTCTGAAAAGGGTCAGGCGACTAGATAGAAGAGAATCTATTCATTTAGCCAGAAGGATAGAAGAAAAAAAAATATTTAGGCAACAAACGGTCAGCAAAAATTGGTAAATCTTCAGGACACACGAACAGAGCTTTAAAACACAAAAAAGCAAAGAGCCTAGAAAAGAAACTTTCAGAAAGAATTAAATACAATAATGTTTACTTATTAGATATATGCTCACAAAGACATGTGCCAGGATAATAAAGTAAATGTTCAAATTTTCAGCTACCAAAGCAGTGGAGAAATGAAGTTAAAATGCCCTGGTTTCACATGGATCTGAATGCAGAATAGAGCCTGAACATTTTAATTACAACCAAAGTCTATCCAGGGAAACTGCAGTGTCCTTGGGAGCTTTCAATCCTTTCCAAAGGGCTAACACAAAAGTTTTAAAATATAAGTCTGCCATAAAACTATCCATTAGAGACCAGCATATTTTAATAAAATGAGCTGCGAACTCCATAACTGCAAAGCAAGGTCATGGGATTGTAAATTACTCTGCAATCCTCTGTCTTCGACTGGAGCATTTTGGATTCTCCCAAACCTTTAACTTGGCCCACATTGGGTAAATGGGGGCTGGCGAGTCATAACACTACAGGAATATTGGTTTATTTAAGAGGAGACTAGATTCAACCCCAGGATGTGCCATTAAGTTACTGGGTGACATTGGGCAAGTCACTCAATGTCCCTAAGCACCAATTTCATTTGTGTGAAATAAAGAGACTGGACAAAATAACCTCTGAATTCTCTGTAACACACTATGAGTCATATTTTTTAGGATAACTTTTTGTTCAATTTATTTATTTAAACTAAAAAACAAAAGGACAAAAAACAATATGAGTCATCTTCTGTTCCATCTTTTCCCTTGGTGACATCTTTTTGCTTCTCTTTTCTAAATACGTCAGTATCCGAATTGAAAGCTGCAGTGTTTCATAAACTTCTCATAAAAATGTTATTCATTCAATCCCTCTAAACTTACTCTCCTCATCTCCCAGTTGTCTGCACCCAAAGATGATTAGAGAAACCTCTCTTCATTGTACTTATTTGAACACATCACTTCAATCTGCAAGAATTTGCACCTAATTTCATTTGCTTCTAAAAATTTCAAAATTCTCTTGTATGAATACTGTGCATAATCTTATTTTAAGACTAAATCCTTTTCACCAAAAAAAGTGCACGCTTTAAAGTGTTTACTTGTTTTATTTTTTCCATTAAAACAGGAAAGTGACATATGGATAAAGAAGGATGCTAAATGAATGCAGATTGGATACGGATGATTTCCAGCCAACTGCTGCCCTTTCTGTCCTGGCTTGATGGCTAATCACCAAAATACATTTCAGAGCTGTTCTCTTTCCTCATATATTTCATTTGAGAATGAATTCATTTCTGTTTCAAATGGTCCCATTTGGGAAAACCTAGATCCCATCAACAACAGCTTGAGAATAGAATCGAGGAGTAGAAAGGCAAGAAAGAAGAGAGGTATGGATATATATACACTAACAAACGTAAGGTAGATAGCTAGTGGGAAGCAGCCGCATGGCACAGGGATATGGGCTCGGTGCTTTGTGACCGCCTGGAGGGGTGGGATAGGGAGGGTGGGAAGGAGGGAGACGCAAGAGGGAAGAGATATGGGAACATATGTATATGTATAACTGATTCACTTTGTTATAAAGCGGAAACTAACACACCAGTGTAAAGCAATTACACCCCAATAAAGATGTTTTAAAAAAAAGGAAGTTTTAAAAATTAAAATAATCTTTCTTCAGTCTGTGTACAGAAAGGAAACTCTGGCTCTCAGTGTGCAGTCAGTCTATACAGGGAAGATTCTATTCTTCTTTTGTATTAAGTAATCAAATAGTTTAATAACATTTATTAGTCTTTAGTCAGGACTAAACTCCACAACTGACCTCCTTCCCCTGGTGCAACCACAGGCGGCGGCTGAGTTGTTAATGCAGTCCTGGTCTCACGTGCACCTCATAGACCTGCCATGCCTGGAATTTTCTCAATATAGCTAGAAATTGTGTTTTGCAGAATTTTAAAAACAGAAAGACCCCAGCTTTTAATTATATAGGCAACTATACTTATACCAGCATCTGCATTTTATATGAAATTTCTTAAATTATTATTACAATAACAGTTTAAATAATGAAGACTATAAGGCTAGATCTATGGAAATGCTATATGAACCAATCCAGGCTCGAACCAAAGTGGAACTCAAGTGTCAAAATAAATCCCACTATTTGATTCATTCATTTATTCATCAAACACAGACTGAGCAACATCTTTTTGCAACTATTCTAGGCATTGTGGGGGACCTATAAAGCTTACATCATCACATCCCATGGCAAAATGTAAAAAGTGCTTCTGGGAGGCATAAAGACAGTTGCTTCTCTGCTGCCCCTGAGAAGCCCCTTACAAAGATTCTTATGACCTGGGAAACAGAGGTGAGGTCGTAGCTTCCTCCAGACTCTAACAAGCCCGTGCCAGAGCAGGCATTATGACACCTTTGACCCAAAGATGGACGTCAACATGGATATACGGCTGGAGGGGAAAGCTGAGCTTACCTCAGGACAGACAGGACCTCTGCATGTAGAGCCAGTCCCTCAGCTCTTCGGCCCTGACCTCCCCTGGAATCCCAGAAGTTGAGAGAAATGAGACACCTCAGAGAAGCCATTATGAGAAGAGAGGAGAATAGAAAGGCAAGAAAGAAGCCCTACCAATAAAATTCATCTTTCCTCAGCCTAAATCAAGACAGGATGATCTGCCTCTCAAGAGCTCATTCCATCCAAGAAGCAGAGAGAAGATGAAACACAAACTAACTCTGAGCTAAAAGAAAGAGGAGTAATGCTCTCTGAGGGGTGGGAGAAGAGGAAGGAGTAACAAAACGAGCCCACATTCCAGAAAATCCTGGTTTGAACTGTGGGAAGAAATAACACATCGGAGGGAAAAACAGAACAGCCCAAGCTGCCAATGAGTGACCAAGAGATTAAACAGCCTGACGAACTGATGACAAGCAGATTTCCAATTACAGCAGTGATATAATTGAGCACACAGGATCACTCATCCCCAAAGACTAGAAAAGACTCAACTCAGTCTGAAGGCAAGTTTTTACTTTAGAGCTCACAAGTTGCTCTTGTAAAAAATTCTGCCCCAGCGTTTCTTCTCCAGCCAGATCAGATATGTGCCCCACAGACAGCCAGGAGGTGAAACGAGTGTCAGCAAGTACTGATGAGTGGCTTGAAAATCCAGCTTTTAGAACCTCTAAGTACAGAAGTCTCACTCTCAAGAGAGGGAGATTAAAAGATGTTGGGAGTGAAAGGACTCACCAGTTGTCTGTTTGGGTTGGGAATAGAAAGACACTGAAGAGCTGGAAGAGCAGAGAGAAGCCAGGAGCAGAAGTCGCAATGGAAGGCAAGGCTGTGAAACACCGTGAGTCATAGTCTTAAAGTTAGAAGAGCCAAATGCACCCCACACCCCAAAATCTGCATTGCTCAGCTAGACCCAGCAAACAGACCCATGATCATCTTGTCTAGAAAAGCATATGATAGCACTCCCTGTGGGACATAATCCCTTTACTGATACTAGCTTTGACCCAATTCCATCCTCCCTTGGGTTTCCAGTAAAATCTTCTGAAACTGTAATTTTCAAAAAGTGAAAAACATGACTCTCATCCAAATATCAAATGAACATGTGTCAAAGATGTTATCCAACTTGTTAATTAATGAGGGAAACGTTAAGATGGTAAAGCTCCTTCAAAGAGCATTTTCAGGATCTAGATTTTCATAAGCATGTGGAACAACATTAGAACAAGATCACGATGTTAAATACAAAACTGGCTAATGACCTAGAGAGCAATAAGCCATAACCTTTGGGGTTATCTATTATACTGAACAGAAATTATTTGCCAGATCTACATGTTAACATGTGACTTCACTGAGTCTGGAAATTTTAATGAAAAATAATGGTTGGGATGAACAAAGCATATTCTCCTGCCTAAATACCCCTCGGGTGGAGCTGCTAAACTATGCCCCTAGATGATGTTAAAAGGACATATTACCTATCGTTCTGTCTTACTTCCAAGTTTTAAATAAGTTTTCTTAACTCCTTGGTGCTTTATTTTATAATAGAGGGTGGGCAAATCTCATTAACCACAGAAGCTAGAGAACCTCCCCTCCTCAAATTTTTAAAAACTGGACTGTCCATAGAAAATGTTGACCTTGGCCTTGACTGGCTGGCAAGAGGAATGGTGTATGAGGAAAGAGAAGAAATTCCTGATTTGAAAGGTCACTCAGATGGCAATGGGAAACAACTAACCGCCGCTAATCTTAGCCACCTGCCAGCCTACCAGACCTTACTGACTATGACACTCTTAAGTCTGGAATTCAGAAGGGGAAGTTGTTCACCTTCCTCTGTGCTGATCAACCACCTGAGTATAGTTCCATCAGGATGGAACCACTGCAGTTAGAAATCCAAGGGCATCCTCTGCAGAAGCAGCACTTCTCAGGTGGGTGAGGTACAGACTACCCTTTGAGTGTGGTACAAAAAGCAACTTCAAGCATCCCTCAAAGAGACCAAGTGTTTAAATCAGTTGGTGTGGATCTCCAGACGTCTGTCCAAGAAGATGCTCTTGGTGCACCCAACTCCACATAGGACCAGGAGTAATTAACTATCTCACCTAGAACCTCTCCCAGAGAAAAGAACCCAGTATCTTTCGGTGAATATTGACCAAAACCAAAACACTTCCCTCCTTGAATCTTGGCTTTCATACCCTTTTTTGCATATGATTTTTTTTTAAGTATTTTCTGTTAGGACAAACAAAGGGTCAGTAAAAGACATTTCACACAAAGACACAGAGTTGTACCCTAGGAACAAGATTGAGACAGGCGTGAAAGTAAGTGGCCAGGTATACAGAAGAGATTGGTGGTTCAAATGAATTTTGCCAAAGGATTTGCCTGGCATCTATTAGCTCTTATACTGGCTTGGAGTGGTGGTAATATGAAAGGTACCTTGTTACTTCCTAAAAGTAAGAATCAAAACCACAATGAGGGACTTTCCTGGTGGTCCAGTGGTTAAGACTCCACGAGGGTTCAATCCCTTGTCAGAGAACGAAGATCCCACATGCCGCATGGCAAGACCAAAAAAAAAAGAAAAGAGAAGGAACCAAAACCACAATGAGATACCACTTCATATCCACTAGGATGGCTGTAATCCAAAAAAAACAGAAAGTAACAGGCATGATGAGGATGTGGAGAAAATGGAACCCTCATACATTGCTGGCGGGCATATAAAATGGTGCAGTGGCTGAGGAAAAAAAGGCAGTTTCTCAAAAAGTTAAACGTAGAATTACCATAGCAGTTCTACTCCTAGGTATATGCCCCAAAAAGTTGAAAACAGGTACTCAAACAAATACTTGTACACATATGTTCGCAGCAGCACCATTCACAATAGCTAAACAACAGAAACAAACCAAATATCTATCAACCAATAAATGGATAGACAAATTCTGATATATACATACAATGGAATGCAACGGTATTCAGCCATAAAAAGGAATGAAGTATTGATACATGCTACAATGTTGATGGACTTCAAAAATATTATGCCAAGTGAAAGAAGTCAGTCACAAAAGGTCATCTGTATGATTCCATTTATATGAAATATCCAGAAAAGGTAAATCCATAGGGATGGAGAGCAGAACCATAGTTGCCAGGGACTAAGGGGAGAAAGGAATGGGGAGTAACTACTTCATGGATATGGGATATTTCATTTGGGGGCAAGGAAACTGTTTTGGAACTAGATAAAAGTGTTGTTTGTACAACACTGTGAATGTCCTTAATGACACATAATTGTACACTTGAAAACGATTGATTTTATGTTATTTGAATTTCACCGCAGTTTAAAAAAAGAGAGGAAATATCAACAATTATAAAGAGAGCGTAGATTTCAAACAGAAAAGAGCAAGTTTATACAATGGCCTTCAAAACGTAAAAATACCCAGAGTAGGGTTTCCCTGGTGGTGCAGTGGTTAAGAATCTGTCTGCCAATGCAGGAGACACCGGTTTGATCCCCGGTCCGGAAGATCCCACATGCCGCAAAGCAACTAAGCCTGTGTGCCACAGCTACTGAGCCTGCGCTCTAGATCCCGCGAGCCACAACTACTGAGCCCACGTGCCACAACTACTGAAGCCTGTGTGCCTAGAGCCTGTGCTCCGCAACAAGAGAATCCACCACAGTGAGAAGCCTGTGCACTGCAACGAAGACCCAGCAAAGCCAAAAATAAATAAAATAAAATAAATTAAATTAAAAAAGAAAATACCCAGAGTAAACTAGAGTTTGGACAGAAGAGGGAGCAAGAAACACACATTTACATGAAAGAAAAGTTCTGAAAATACAATGATTTTTTTTTTCCCAGGATCATGTCACTACTCTCCTCCTTGGATGAATTGTTATATCTTCTAAAAATCGAATTTAAAAATAAATAAACTCTTCAATACTGAGAAAGAAATAGTGAACACTCATAGAATTTACAGCTTGAAGGGTTGGCCTGAGAGGTCATTCAGTCCAGCTGTCCTTATTATACAAACGGGAAAGCAAGAGAGACTCAGAGAGACTGCCTAAATGCCTTTCCCAAGGTCGCACAGCAGAGCTGGCGCTAGCAGCAGCCCACGGTTGGTTGGAGACCATGCTTTCCAAGATAGAAGCTCCAATTATGTTCTCTGTGGTTTTATTTTTTTCTCTTGAATCACATATCAAAAATGCTTCCAGGCCTATAGCAAATCAGTGTCAGCCACCCCCTCCTCAGCTTGCCAGTATTCACATCCAAGGACAATCAGGTTAAAATTAACATCGCTAGAGCAGCCTTACGTGGAAAAGGCCCAAACACGCAGCCTAGCGTGTGTAAGATGTCAGCACAGTACGCCAGCGCACTCTGGCCTTATTCCCAGGGAGGGGATGGGGGATTAAGAGACTGTATGTGTGTGCAGCCTACCTGTCAACTAGGGTCAACACATCCTTTGAGAGTCCGTCCAAAGGGCTTGAACTCCTCTCTCAGATCCTGTCATCCAGATCATCCCTTCCAGCCCTTGCCATCTGCACTAGAGGGCTGATTAAGCAATTTTCCCAAACAATGACCATTCTCTCCCAAGCCCAGCTGTCTAAATAACGTGGCTGGGGTTTTTTTCCCAACTGCATATATGTCCTGGGACTTCTTTTGAACTTGCTGGTGCATTCCCTTCCTCCCCTCCTTACACCAGTTACCAGAATGGGTCACTTCTTTATGGGGCCTCCACAAAAAGCAGAGTCTGCAGTAAACAGATATTTTGACTCAAGGTTATAATGCAGATAAGGAACAGTCACAGCCAAAGCATAACTTGAAAGTTTCCTACCCCAAGAGGGCTACCACAAACTGGATACCAGCGCCTCAAACACTGCTATTTAATTTTGCTAATGTCTTCATTAAATTTTCAAACTTTTAGCTCCTGAAATACAGTTTTCTTATTAAATGTGGATTTACGTCAGTGCCACGAGGAGCACCTAATCCAGCATAATGTCGTGCCAGAAAGGCCTCTCTCCCCGAATTATTTAATTTCGAATAAAAGTGGGATTTTATTTTGGGATTAAGAGTGGGCTCTGGAATTAGAATATTCATGTTCAGATTTTGGCATCACTTATATCTATGTGGTCTTAGGCACCATACATAACCTCCTATGACCTCAGTTTGCTCATCTATAAAATGACATAACAACGAGCACCTACCTCTTAAAGCCACTTTGAGAAAATAAAAAGTTTGCAGTACATATATGAGTGCCTGGCACATTCTAAGAGCTCAGTAACTGTTATCTATTGTTATCCTTCCCTAGGCGGGGCATGGTAATTACTCTTCAGTCAGGGAGAAGAACCTGCCTGCAGTCAGGAGTACTCTACTGCTAATATTCTTTGGGCAATTGATCTTCGGGAACAGTTCATACACTAACCTGTCTGTTCTGAATTTCCACAGGCTCCAAAACGATTCATGAGTTGGAGAGCCAGATCTACAGCCCTATGCAGATCTTATTCCCTTTCTAACATCCCAGAAAACCTCTGCTTGAATATCTCCAGCAAAAGGAAACTGCCCCTTGGCTGTCCATGTGACTTGTGGATGGCCTACTGTTTCTAATTTTGTCCCGTGGGTCCACCCAGCAGAAGGTACTTAGCCCCTCAAACATGTAAATACATTATCAAGTTTCTAGGCTGAATAACCCCATGTTCCTAAAGTGTTATCCCAGGGCCTGATTGATACAGTCCCTTCTACGGGGACTTCTGCTTGTTAATACGCTTCAGAGCCACCCAATTCCTGGAAGGGAGGCTGCCCAGCTCTAAGGTGAGGCCAGGCTGGGGAGAGGATTGTAAAGAAAGCCAGGGGACCAGATCTTCTTCATCATTCTACCCACTAACGCGCACCCCATCACTCTACACTTCTGAGAATCTTCAGAGATATGGCATCAGCTTTTTTCAAACATTTCCTGAGTTGGAGGAGATGTCAGTGATCTTGCAGTGGGGTACCCTAACTAAGCAATTTATCCTTTCTACATAACTTTAGGAAGGGAGAAGAAAGGAAATAGAGAGTGTTCAGTGATTATTATGTGTCAAGCTCCATGCTGAATTTTTTTTAATTGTATTTATTTTATCTATTTATTTATTTTTGGCTGCGTTGGGTCTTCGTTGCTGCGCATGAACTTTCTCTAGTTGCGGCAAGCAGGAGCTACTCTTTGTTGTGGTGCACAGGCTTCTCATTGCGGTGGCTTCTCTTGTTGCAGAGCACGGGCTCTAGGTGCGTGGGCTTCAGTAGTTGTAGCACGCGGGCTCAGTAGTTGTGGCGCACGGGCTTCACTGCTCCGCGGCATGTGGGATTTTCCCAGACCAGGGCTCGAACCTGTGTCCCCTGCATTGGCAGGCGGATTCTTAACCACTGCACCACCAGGGAAGCCCCATGCTGAATATTTTTCATATGTTACTTCATTTAAATAAACAACAAACATAAGGGGCATTCTAGTTACATTCCCCATTTTAAAGATGAGGAAACCGAGACTCAGGAAAGTCTAAAGCTTGCCCTCAAGCACAGAGTGCTTAAGCAAGGATATGAACTCAGGCCGCCCAATATAAAGTCCCTTGTGCTCTCCTCTCTACCAGACCTGTCTTCCAGGGCTCATCTCAACTTGCTCAAGGACTCAGCTACTACACAAACTATTCACTTACACTGAGCCTGCAATTGCTGGCCTTGACTGGGCTCCACCAAGCTACCATAGTACTGAAGCATCCCTCTAGACCAGGGCTCAGCAAAGCACAGCCTGTGGGCGAAACCTCACCATCGCCTCCTTTTGTAAATAAAGATTTATTGGAACATAGCCACGCCCATTTATTTTCATACTGTCTATGGCTGTTTTCACACTACAATGGCAGAGACTGTATGGTCTGCAAAATCTAAAATATTAATGAGGTAGCCCTCTCTTTGCAGACAAAGTTTGTCAACCCTGCCCCAGACCCACATTATATTGGCAAATATCTCATTATCCCATGGACAATCGTAAAACCACAAGCAAGAGAACAATGGAATCATAACCCTTTGTTATTTCTCTCATGGATCTTTCTTACATATATGTCTATATGCTGGTACTTTTTCCACATTAACCATAATCTACTTTTCTAGGATAGGCTACACCACCTCAGAACTATTGTAACACCTGTTTCAATCTCTATTTTCATGTGGTAATTTCTCATTTGCCATAAGAGGTGGTGTGTGGACAGTGGTTTCTATTTTTCCAGCATCCAGGCAGTTACCTCTCCCACCGTGTGCAGCTTTGGTAGGACTTTCAGTCAAGGTGCCCTGCCCTCCTCTAACCAAAGATAGGCTTGAGACCCAAATGGCCCATTAGGACTCCTTTCCCACAATTTCACATCTGGAATATCATGACTCATGGACAGAAATTTAGTGAGAGTTGATTTGTACCTGCATCAGTGCCCTTCCAAGACTCTTCATTCCTGCTGCTCTGCAAATTGTCCTTTCCAAGCCTGGTTCTTCAGATGTAAATTCCTTTTTAAATTAAGTTGGCCAGATCAGTGTGTCACTTGTAACCAGACCCAGCTGATACAATAGGTCCACAAAAACCTGCAGGGTAGGAGAATTTGTCTCTAAGGAATCTTATTGCTTCTGAACAAAATAGGACTAGGGGAGAGAGGTCTTGATTTGAATGTATAAAACCTTAGAAGAGGGCTTCCCTGGTGGTGCAGTGGTTGAGAGTCCGCCTGCCGATGCAGGGGATACGGGTTCGTGCCCCAGTCCGGGAAGATCCCACATGCCGTGGAGCGGCTGGGCCCGTGAGCCATGGCCGCTGAGCCTGCGCATCCGGAGCCTGTGCTCCGCAACGGGAGAGGCCACAGCAGTGAGAGGCCCGCGTACCGCAACAAAAAAAAAAAATATATATATATATATATATATTTTTAATTCAATTATCGAATGCAGAAGCATATAAAGGAATATGGACACCATTTCCCAGATATTAAATTAGTCCCGTAGTTCATGCACAGTGATCTCCTATTGCTGAGGTAATTTTAGTTCCTTAGGACTAGCAGCTGGTTGCTTTGTGACAACATAGTACACCATCAGCATTAAGCATCAGAGACACCTCTCCGTGGCTTCCCCTTGGCGACATCTGCTCATCTGTGATGGCAAAGGCGCGGGTGAGGGTTTTTAATGCCTTTAACATGGAACTGACAACATAACAAAGCAGAGCTCACTACATCTGATTCTTGACATTCACACCAGAGGGTGTTTGGGGATGCTGGGAAGGTTCCCCAAAGGAGAGAAGAAATGAAAATTTCCTCTGCGAAGGCAATTCCTGCATCACTTGAACTGTAGGAAAGAACTCTCCAGATCATTTAGCCCACCGACTATCTGAGGAAGGAATCCCCTTCAGAAAAACCCCTGAACAATCACGTGTCACTAGAGCCGTCCAGGTGAATACCATCAATGATGGTGAACTCATTACCTTTAAGGCAGCTTGATTCATTTTTAGATAGCACAAATTGTTAGAAACTTCTAACAACTCTGAATTGAATAAAACCACACACACAAAAAACGCTACTCCCTCTTCCTTGTGGCCATCCTTCACACCTACCTTGATCATACTTTTCATAGCCCACTAAATCTTCTCAACTCCTAACCTAACACCACAGAAGCTCCAAATCATTTTTAATGTGGCATGCATTGAGTTTTTACTTTCCTACCTGTAGAGGTCAATCAGGTCCTGTCAGGAAAGGTATGGCACACTGCAATTTAGTAACTTGAGGACAGTTTAACAAAGGGACCATTTACAAAAGTGTGAGCACAGGGTAGGGAAACTAAAAGGGATTGTACAATACCCCAGGGTATTACCACTCCAGGCTTCAATGAACAAGGAAAGCAGTTAGCAGAACTGGATACAGGGCCAGCCAAGTAAAGAGGATTGCCTGGCAGGAGCTGTAACCTTCAGCTTCAGATGGCAGCCTCACAGGACAGGCCTTGGTGGAATAAATACCCCTCCCTCACTCTTCTCCTTGACTCTAATCTCCTGCCAGAGGTTTTCACTGGTTAAACGTAATTGGAAACTTGAGGGAAAGGGAGCACATCAAAGCACTTTATACAAGTTAGATTCCTGGGGCACAGAGCAGAGCGGTGAGCAGACCTGAGGGGCAAATGGAAAATATCCAGCACGGAAGACATCTCATATCTTGTCTGCCCAACATGCATTCACTTTTATTCTGGTAACAATACCTCAATTTTCTTCTAGGGAACCACTTCCCACCCACTCTCCTGTCACATGATTTAAGCCCAGTTGATCACACCTCGAACAGCAGGAGAGGTCATGTGACTCAGGACTGAGGCCTGTCCAATCAGCATCACAACCCTCTTAATAATAGTGATTGACTCAGAGATAAACATTAACTCAGTTAAGGACAATGCGAAGCAAACACTGTTCTTCTGCAGGAGAGGAATGTTCTCCTTTCCCCCAGATTGGTGGATATTAGCCTGGAGCTACTGGAAGCCACAGTGCCCCCCAAAAGAAGAGCCTGGATAAAGAGAAAGTTAACTCAGAGGAAGGCAGAGCCAAGAGAGAGCAAGACTCAGCCCTGATAACATTGTTTGAGGTCCTGAATCCAATTGTGCCTGAAATCTACCCTGACTATCCCAGCCTGAAATTTAAATGATATTGAAAAGAAAAGTTCCTATAGTATAAAGAGCACAGTTGGGACATAAGTTCAAAGTCTGGCTCCATCACCTTCTAGCTAGGCGACATTGGGAAAACCCTTCACTTTATGATCTTCAAGTTCCTTGACTTTAAAACAGGAAATTATAATGCCCTGCCACCCTCCTAGGCTTATTGTGAGTACTAAAGAAGATCACAGATTTAAAGGTCCCTTGTAAACTGCACGGCACTGTGCAAATGTCCCAGATTCTTCTTCAGGTCACCCCCACCTTCAGATGTGCCACACTCGGGACATTGGTAATGCAGTGTTCCAGTCAGGGGCACACAACATTCTACAATTACTTCCAAGGCTGAGTAATGACATATTGGAAAGCAGCTGTCAAGAGCAGTGGCAATCTCCACATTGCCAAATAGAAAAAAAGAAAGAAAGAAAGAAAGAAATTAACAGAATCGGCTTTATTTTAAAGAGACACACTGGAATCGGCAACTAAGAAATAAAATAATGAGAAAAATTCCACCGAATTAAAAACTATGTCTGAAACAATGTCAGGCAGAGAAGATGAGAAACAGGCAAACTGAAGAAAAGTGGTCCATGCTCTGGGGTGCTGTGATTCAAGCTGCAATAGTCACAGCTGGGTAGCAACAGAGTCAAAATCAAAAACCATGGAACAGACAAGACGGAGTGCTTCCCTGAGGACAGAGAACTGTTGAAAGGAAAAGCCCATACGTTACAACTATAAAATACTGGGAAAGAAATAAAGCCAGAGGCCAGCAAGTGCGGCAGTAAACCCAAGCTCAGAAAAACAGAAAGATATCAAAGGTCTCACTGCTGAAGCCAACCTGATGGTGAGCAGGGAAGCTGAGAGCACTTCACCAAGTGGCTAAACCCCATGTGGAAATTTCAAAACTGAAATGGGAAAAATCCAAAGCACAGCTAGGAAAATGTGTTACCACAGAGGCAAAAGAGAAAAACATATGTGCAAAATGCTTCAATGTGCTTCTCAGTAGCTCACCTCACAAATACAAATACCAGGCTTGGATAAAGCACTTGGCTTTTTGCTGGTCCAGCAACTCGATTCTACTGTAGACTAAAAGCAAAGAGCAGAGGAAAAATTAACTTGAATTTATAATCCATATGCCCTGTGCACCATATTTACCAATGGACTAGAAACTGAAAGAAGGGTTAAGTCCAAAGGAAAGTGAAATCTTTCTTGTCCAGCTGAAGAAACATAAAGTGCTCAAAAGAAATGTATATTTCAAAAATGATTTTCAGCATCTGAGCAAAGGACTGTGCTAAGTGCTACATAGGACGGGAGATGAAAGCAACATAGTCCTTCCCCCTGCCCCGCCTCACCCCCAAACAGCTAGTAATCCAGTTGAGAAGGAAAATCCCACTAGACAAGACAGAATGTAGAATGGAACACAGCGAGTAAGACAAACCAGGCTTAGGTGGCTATAGAGCAGGTTTCTGCTCAGTGAAAATCATGAAAAAAGAGACTCACATGACAATTTTCTTCCCTTGTTTGAGTGGGCAGAGGAAGTGAATAAATCAGCTTGAAAGCATTGGTTGATACTTTCCTCTGCCTCCCAACTACCCCTCCCCCAAACACAGCATCATCAAGTCCTGCCCCTTCCACATCCAGACTGTACCTCGAGTCCTTCTTCCCTCAACCCCTGTTGCTCCTACCCTTGTTCAGGCCACTGTACTCTCTTGCCTGGACCACCTAGATTATCAGCTTGTTCCCATTCTCTTTCCCTTATTATCAGTCTTCTACCCAGCATCCAGAGTAATGTTTTTAAATGTAAACTAGAGCAAAACCCTTCCATGGCTGCCAAGACTACAATGAAATATCAACTCCTTCAAGACCCTGTATCTTCCAGCCTCTGACCACTCCTTCAGGTTCGTTTCCTCACTCACTCCAGCTTCACTGACTGCTCAGTTCTCTGAACACCCCACACTCTTTGCCACCAAAATACTTTAGCATATGCTGTTCGCTGTCTGTGATGCTGTTCCCTTCCACTCTTCCCATAAGTCTTATTTGCCTGGAAGTCTCAATTTAAAAGTCACTCCCTCAGACAAGTCTTTCTGAGCCCCCACCATAAACTAGGTCTCAGAGCACCATGTACTTTCCTTTATCATAGTTGGTAATTATGTATTTATTCTGTGTCTGACTCCTCACAATACTAAAAAGCGAGGAAATTTTCTTCTTGCTCCCCACTCTACACCCGGGTCCTAGAATAGTTTGTGGCACCCAGCAGGGGATCAGAAAATATTTGCTGAATGAATATACACGCTCAGCACTAACATGATGTACAAAAGTAGAAATTATGTCCTTTTTATTCAAAGTGATTCCAATCTAATATATGCAAAACAAATGGAAGCAGAAAAAAATAGAAGAAAATCACATGTAGATCAGATTATATGGAAAGTGCCATAGAGGTGCATAGGCAGTCCATGTATCTTTTTTTTTTTTTTTTTTTATGGTACGTGGGCCTCTCACTGTTGTGGCCTCTCCCGTTGCGGAGCACAGGCTCTGGACACGCAGGCTCAGCAGCCATGGCTCACGGTCCCAGCCACTCCGCAGCATGTGGGATATTCCCGGACCGGGGCACAAACCCGTGTCCCCTGCATCGGCAGGCGGACTCTCAACCATTGCACCACGAGGGAAGCCCCCATGTATCTTATAAAACAGAAAAAACTAAATAAAGAAAAGATATTCTTTTAGGTCATGTCTATCTTCAGGGAAATCCCCATGGAGTCATTGGTAACCACAATTTTCTACAAAGGTAGAACCAAAAATAAAGAAAAACAAAAAGCAAAATAAAACCCACCTACTTGTCCATAAGCAGAGACCAAAGGATCTTGGCTTACCAACCCAGGATTGCAACAAACGGATAGCCAACTGTGCCAGCAGCACTGAAGCTGTGCTGGCCGCCAGTGCAGGTCCCAAATTTGCACCACCTGAGCCGTACAGAAATTAGAAGAAGAAAGGAACGCCAAAATTGGTTCCACTTGGAGACATAGCATTGGAAAGCATCACACCCACACTTACAACAAGGAACAAGCTAGACAAACGGCAAATTAACAATTTTTCATGAACTCATCAGAAAGCGGAGGTCACGGAGCCAATAACCAACCCAGAATCTGAGGAAAAACAGGCATCCACAGGAAGAAACAGGACCCAGGCCTTTGCCTGGCTGCGACAAACACCTCTGGACACCATATAAGCCATTAGGAAGAATTTAGCTCGAAATGGTTAACAAATTGCTGAAGGCCAATCGTAGGCTTGCTAAAGGCTGCAGTAATAGGAAAAGCTGGGTGAACAGTATGTGGGAGCTTCCTGTACTATCTTTGCAACTCTTCTGTTAAGTTTAAAATTATTTAAAACAAAAACTGATGGGGGACTCATGAACACTACTGAGCATGGACACAGGCAAACAGAAAAAAACATCTCATGGGAGGTCTCCCATCCCAGGCATGCATGGTCCTCTCAAAAGAATATCCACGTAGATGACCTCACTCACCAAAACTATGAAAAAAAAACAGGAATTCTAATGACTCAGCCCACAGAACCAACAACTAGAAGTTCTTCACCCTTGAAAAAGTACAGATATATTTATTTTGCATTCCTAGAAATTATAATAAAGGTTCATATCACATTAATGGAAATAAATTCAGAAGGGAGGTATGGGATGCATGGAGCAATGGGACACAAAAAATCAGAGCACCCGTTGGTAAATTTATGTAAGAACTGACTATAAAAATAATGAGGATGGGGGCAAGGGGTATATGAGAACTCTCAATACTTTCCACTCAATTTTGCCATGAACCTAAAACGGCTCTAAAAAATAGTCTACTTTTTAAAAAATACATAAATGATAACTTTTTTGTACTGAAAAACAAAATGGAAATACTAGATAAAAATGGCACAGAAGATGGAAAAGCCTCTCACAGCAGACCATGGGAGGAATATTTAAACGAAGTTAAAGCATTCTAAAAATACTAATCTTCTTCAGGAGGAAGACAGAAATATTGATTTACTATAGACTTTGTTAAAAAATATATGATTAAGTACTTCCGTTTAAAACTCAGGTTCAAGATGGCAACACACACACTGAATCTACAGATACAAAAAGAACAACTTCCTCGGAAAAAACCTAAAAACTGAGCAACTTCTATAAATGGGGCCAAGGAGAAGGCCCACAGGCTGCACGGGGGAAGGGCTGGGACTCAGTCTAGGCATAAACGCCACCCCTTCTCCTCCCCCCCGCCCCAGTCAGGAGGCAACTCAACAGCCAGAGTGTCTCCGAGGAGCAAAGGATCTGAACCCCACACCAGGCACACCAACTTCCAAGACCTGCACCTGAGAGGCGAGCCCCCAAAACATCTAGCTTTGAAAACCAAGGTACTCTTATGCCCAAGACCCACAAGGCTGTAGCGACGAGAGAAACAGCTTTTCCGGGCCTAGCGCTGGGACTCACCTGCTCCAGGGCCCCATGCGGAGCAGCCGCTGGGCGCCCAGACTTTGTGGTCGGGAGGCTCGTCTGCTTGTCCTGCAGCTTTGGCCCGAGTTCAGGCCTCTGATTTGACACACATCTGGGGCCTTAAGGGAGTGCTCTCTGCCTGGGAGACTGGCGGGCGCTGTCTCCGGACCCGTCCTCCGCCTAGCCCAGCCGGACACCAGCTTAGCGCCTCCGAACATCCACCGCCTCCCAGAAGGGAGCTCCTACGCGCCTCTGCTGCCCAGGGCGGTCTTTGCAGCGGTGGCCAAAAGATGCCCCGTGATCACCTGGCTCTGGGAGCAATTCCCCATTGGTCAGAAAAGTAGCCAGAGCTTAGAAAGGTACTAAGCCTGCCAGGTCTCAGAGTTCGTAATGGTGGACAGTGGTGGAAACTCAGGATGCCAGAGCTCAGGCTTCCCTAGGTAAACACTTGCTTTCTGCATTTGTCAGCTTGAGTGAAAGGCCCTGCATGCTTTTTGCTTTGCAAACTTTCCCTCATCTCTCAAGTTGCACCCCTTCAAGAAGTGTTCCCTGGCCCCTCAGTCTGGGCTTCCACAGGACACAAGGCACACCTGAATCTTCGCCCTTTACCACACTGGATGTGTTACTTTACCTGATTCCCAATTAGACTGAAAGATCCCTGAGGGCAGAGGCTAATTCTTTTTTTTTTTCTTTCTTTCTCTGTTTTTAACTTATAGTTGATTTATAAGTTTCAAGTGTACAACACAGTAATTCACAATTTTTAAAGGTTGTAATCCATTTATAGTTACTGCAAAATATTGGCTATATTCCCTGTGCTGCATAATATATTCTGTAGCTTATTTATTTTATAAAGAGTAGTTTGTACCTCTTAATCCTCTACCCTATCTTATGCCTCCCCCAACCCTCTCCCAACTGGTAACCACTAGTTTGTTCTCTGTGAGTCTGTTTTATTTTTTAGACTCCACACATAAGTGATATCATACAGTATTTATCTTTCTCTGTCCAACTTATTCCACTGAGTGAGATACCCTCCAAGTCCATCTATGTTGTTGCAAATGGCAGAATTTCATTCTTTTTTATGGCTGAGTAATATTCCACTGTGTATATATACCACCTCTTCTTTATCCATTCATCAGTTGATGGACACTTAGGTTGCTACCACCATATCTTGGCTATTGTACACAATGCCACTATGAATGTTGGGATGCATATATCATTTTGAATTAATGTTTTTGTTTTCTTCACATATACAACCAGGAGTGGAATTGCTAGGTCATATGGCAGTTCTATTTTTAGATTTTTGAGAAACTGCCATACTGTTTTCCACAGTGGCTGCACCAATTTACATTCCCACCAACAGTGTAGAAGAATTCCCGTTTCTCCACATCCTCACTAATATTTGTTATTTGTGCTCTTTTTGATGATAGCTATTCTGACAAGTGTGAGGTGATACCTCCTTGTGATTTTGATTTGCATTTCTCTGATGATTAGTGATTTTGAGCATCTTTTCATGTGCCTGTTGGCCATCTGTATGTCTTCTTTAGAAAAATGTCTATTCAGTTCTTCTGCCCATTTTTTAATCAGGTTTTTTTTTTTTTTTGATGTTGAGTTGTATGAACTCTTAGTATATTTTGGATATTAACCCCTTAAGGGTCATATCATTTGCAAATATGTACCTCCATGCAGTAGGTCATCTTTTTGTTATGTTGATGGTTTCCTTTGCTGTGCAAAAGCTTTTAAGTTTAAGTAGGCCCCATTTGTTTATTTTTGCTTTTGTTTCCTTTGCCTTAGTCAACAGATCCACAAAAATATTGCTACAATTTATGCAGAGGCTAATTCTTAATAGACTTTTTATTCCCAGGTCCTGGCACAGCTTGTTTGTGAATGAAAAAGAATTAGACACTCCTTATGAATCAACAGAAGATAACTCTATTTCTTAATAAGGCTCCGCACCCAATTTGTGTGGGTTTTTTCCCCACACCAACCAGTCTTCCAACACCAGCTGGGTGTCCTACAATTTAACTCAGTCCTAACACTATCTACCTGGAGATAACATCAGATCCCACAAGTTAAGTGCTCATTCCTACAAGAGTGCCGCCCCCCGCCCCGCACTTCAGACGCAAGTTCAGTTTGTCATTAGTGCTTCTCACAAACCAGCTATAAATTGGATGTTCCAATAAACCCCTCTCTGGGTTCAATTAATTTGCTGGAGCAGCTCACAGAATTCAGAGAAATGTTTTACTTACCAGATTACTGATTTATTATGAAAGGGTGTAACTCAGGAACAGCCAGGTGGAAGAGATACATAGATAGGGCAAGGTATATGGAAAGGGCCTGGAGCTTCCATGCTCTCGCCAAGCACATCACTCTCCCCAAGTCGCCCCATGTTCACCAACCCAAAAGCACTCCAAACGCCACTCTTTTGGGTTTTTATGGAGGCTTCATTACATCGGCATGATTGATTAAATCATTGACAACGAATGATTCAACTCAGTCTCCAGACCCTTTCTCCTTCCAGGAGGTTGAGGGGCAGGGCTGAAAGTTTCCACCCTCTGTTCACACAGTTGCCTCCACTGGCAGCCAGCCCCCATCCTTAGGAGCTTTTCAAAAGCAACCTCAGTAACATAACAAAAGACACCTTTATTGCTCTCTTCAGAGAAAATTCCAAGGATTTTAGGAGCTCTGTGCCAGGAATGGGACAATGACCAAATATATATTTCTTATTATAAAGCACATTATCACACTTCATAATTACCATTACCACAAACAACATAAATTAAATGTTCTTAAGTCTTCATGGTCAAATTTTTAAAGCTGTTCTGAATTGCAGATTATTTGTAAATGAGTTTCTTTTAAATTAAGAGGGTGTTGACATTTCCTGAAAGGAAATTGACATTTCCTGAGAGGGTATTGACATTTAAATTAAGAGGGTGTTGACATTTCCTGAAAAATGTTTTCAAACATTTATCTGTATGTGTCCTAGTTGCATTCACTGTGCTAACAGAAATACCCTACATGAATCCTGTTTCCAAAGTTAATTTGGCAAACATCTGCTACAAGAAAATGGTCCAGCTGGTTTCTGACATGTAGTGACAATAAATAAGTGGTCCTTTTCACATATTGCATGGTGTTTGCTGCAGTTTTCTATTAAAGGGATGTGGTTTTTAAAAGAGAAAAAAGACCACTTAATTTCATGGCCACCCAAGGCACATGGAAATATATGTGACTCATGTGTCTAAATGCCAGACCACTCTTCATAGATTCAAATGGCGTCACATTGCCAGTAACATCTCATATGTTACTGATTCATGTCTCTTATAATTTAACATCACTTACCACATGCCTTACATGTATTAATCTTTTCAACAACCCTATATAGTAAGTACTATCTCTATTTCCAGAGAAATAGTCCACAATTATTAGTTAAGTGGTAGAATATCTGACACCAAAGTCCATGTTCCTACTGTCCACACACTCTCCACACCAGTGGTTTCTCCACCACCAGGTTTCATACCCAGTGGACAAGGCCTTCTCTGTGCAAACTTGCATGAGGGCACCTTGTCATGCCTCTGAAGCCCATTGTCAGTCCCCTCCCATCAGACAGAGTGGAACATTTGTGCCCACCCTGCAAGCTCTCAGGCACAGAAGAACCATCCAGAAGTGCAGAGGATGCCTCTCTCACCCAATCCAGTGTCCCTCTTTTATATCCAAACAGCAGTTTACCATAGTATGTCTCAGAGCATCTTCTGAAACACTTTCATCTCTGCCTCAGATCCCTCTCTCCCTATGCCGGACCAGAGGGCTAAATCTAAGACAGACACTGCAATTCCCCTTCCCAAGGAGCAAAGGTTTTTATCCAAAACCCAATAGCAACCTGATCAGTGCACACTGAGCTGGGTTAGGAGGCAGGCAAGCGCTGAGTTATCATAGGAAATGGAACCAGACAGAAAACGCTGTATTCATCGAAACTCCTTCCATGAAGAATGTGACATGTGGTTGAGAGGAATATGTTAAAAAGTCACTTGGAGATGGTAAGATCCCACAAGGGTGTGTAAAGGTGGTAGTTAAATGCCTGGTAAGAAGGGGTGGTGGTGGGGCGTCTGGTTAGCCTCTGAGTTTGACTTGTTGGGGGAGGTGAACAAGTTTGGGGCTAGACGGGAAGTGTTCTTGTCAAGGGCTAAGAGCTGAGGGGGGTGGGTCTGCCTCTCCCACAAGGAGCACTTAACCTTTCCCCAGCTGAACAGGAATTTGAAGAGGCACCATACTGAGAGCCTGAGAATGCCATACAAGCCTGCCCTATAGTTTCCAGCAGTAGGTATGGCCTGGGCTGCTGCTATGATTCCTGCCTTCCATATAACTATTTCTAGAAATGTTTACCTTTCTTACATTTAACTCATTGTGTACTTTCAATATTTATAGCACCTGCTTTAAATAGAGCCCTAGGCTATTGTGAGAACACAAGAAAAACATTAGCATCTGGGAAGCTTCAAATGAAGGAACAAAACTGTTACATACAAAACACTTAAACAACATAAGTGCTTAACTTAAGTAACATTAAATAACTTAAATAACACTAGTGAGCACTTAGTATATCTGACACTGTGCTGAGTGCTTTATATGCACTATCTCTTTTAATGTGTGTGTGTGCACACGTGCTCACTTACGCACACACACACACAGAATACCTTGAGGTAGGTACTAGTATTATCTCCATCTTACAGGTGAGAAACCTAAGACTAAGAGATATTAAATAATTTACCCAAGGTCCTCCAGCTAACAAAGAGCAGAGCCACTAGAAGTCAGTATGTGAAGGAGATCCACCAAAAGGTGTGGGCAGAACTCAGTGGAAGGGATAAGAAGAGAAGAGCTGTTGAAGAGGGTCAGAGAGTGACAGAAAGCCAGGAAGACAAGACATGCAGTGGAAACAACTTGAGTAAGAGTGCAGATGTCAGAATAAAACTCCAGAATCCAAACTACAACCTGCAAGACAAATCCAGCCCACCATCTGTTTTTGTGCAGCTTAGTTTTGCAAATTAAGAATGGCTTTTGCCTTTTTAAGTGGTGAGAGGAGAGGGAGGATCAAAACAAGAATAATATTTGTGGGGCTTCCCTGGTGGCGCAGTGGTTGAGAGTCCACCTGCCGATGCGGGGGACACGGGTTCGTGCCCCGGTCTGGGAAGATCCCACATGCCGCGGAGCAACTAAGCCCGTGCACCACAACTACTGAGCCTGTGCTCTAGAGCCTGTGCTCCGCAATAAAGAGAAGCCACTGCCAAGAGAAGCCCGCGCACGGCAGCGAAGAGTAGCCCCCGCTCACCGCAACTAAAAGAAAGCCCGTGCACAGCAACGAGGACCCAACACGGCCAAAAATAAAATAAGTAAATAAATTAATTTAGATTTAACCAAAAAAAAGAGTAAGGGCAAAATAAGAACTTTCAGAAAAATGCTAAGAGTTTAATAGCCACAGGATCTCATGAAAACAATAAAGAGTAAATTTTAGTAAGAATAAAACTGAAGAGGAATGAAAGTATAGAATTAAGAAACAGCAATAAGCAGAAAAATTCAAAATGACACATGAATATGACAATAATATGTCATTTGTGTGTTAAAAAAAGGAACAAATAACACACTTGCAACAATAACCAGATGAGGTGGTATTGATTAATATGTGGCTAAAATGTGTTAAGATCCATGTTCTATTCAGGAAGGGGACAGAAATAGTGAATAACTTTATACCTGGTTAGAGAAGGAGACAATTAAATATATATGCTTTTAAATTAATTATTAGGGGCTTCCCTGGTGGAGCGGTGGTTGAGAGTCCACCTGCCGATGCAGGGGACACGGGTTTGTGCCCCGGTCCGGGAAGATCCCACATGCCGCGGAGCGGCTGGGCCCGTGAGCCACGGCCGCTGAGTCTGCGAGTCCGGAGCCTGTGCTCCGCAACGGGAGAGGCCACAACAGTGAGAGGCTCATGTACCGCAAAAAAAAAAAAAAAAAAAAAATTAGTACTAAAATTAGAAAAAAGGCCATAGTTTATAAAACAACAAAGAGGGAAAAAAGAAAATATTTACAAAACATATATCTATCCATTAAATAACTTTGATTTAAAATGTATAAACATTTACCACAATAATAAACAAACAACACAATTTTTTAAATGGGTAAAATATTTCAACAGATATTTCACCAAAGAAGAAATGTGAGTGGCAGATAATCGCCTGAAAATATGCTTAAAATAATTTTACTCATTAAGAAAATTTCCATTGAAACCACAATGAGATACCACTACACAGCTTCTAAAATAGCTTAAAAAAACAAACACACAAAGGAAAAACAAGTGATACAAAGAGTTTACAAAGATGAAGTGCCACTGGAACACATACATTTCTGGTGGAAATGCAAAATGTAACACTTTGGGAAAGAGTTTGGCTGTTTCTTCTAAAGAGAGACATAGGGAATTCCCTGGAGTTCCAGTGGTTAGGACTTTGCGCTTTCACTGCCACGGGCGTGGGTTCAAACCCTGGTCGGGGAACTAAGACCCCACAAACCAAGCAGTGCAGCCATAAATAAAGAAATAACAAATAAATAAATAAATAAAAGTTAAACATATGATCCAGCAATCCAAGCCCTGGGTATTTACCAAAGAAAACTGAAAACACAGGTCTCCACAAATGTTTAGAGCAGATTTATTCATAGTAGCCAAAATCTAGAATGAAGCCAAACATCCATCAACAGGTAAATATATAGATAAATAACACATGGCACATCCATCCGATAAGATTCTCAGCAATGAGACAGAGTTAAACGAGCAATAAGTAGAACCAAACTACTGATATATGCAACAATATGGATCAACCTCAAAAACACTATTGAAGGTGAGAGAAGCCAGATACAAAAATCTAAGTACTATGTGATTCTATTTGTATGACATTTTATAGAAGGCAAAACTACTGTATAGGGGTTGAAATCAGATAAGCGGTTTCCAGGAGCTGGGGCTGAAGGAGTCAATCAGCGTTGCCTGGTTTTGAACTTTATATGAATGGAATAATATAGTATATCTTTTTTCAGGTCTGGCTCCTTTTGGTCAGCAGTACATTTGTGATCTTCATCCATATTCTTGTACAGAGATATCATTTGTTCATTCTCATTTTTATAGTATTCTATGCATAACTATGCCATGATTTACTTATCAGATTGACTGCTGGTGTCACACTCACATTTTAAAATTACAACATAATAGCCTAATTGGCTAAAGTTCTCTTTTAGTTAGATTCTTAAAATTCTTAGTTTTAAATTCTTATTTAAGTCTTAGTTAAGCTCTACAAAATCTAAATGGGATTTTCCTTACCAAGTCACCTCTTAAGCAGATATTAAAACTCAGTATATATATCCATACCATGCATTGATTTTTTACTGAAAAATCCCCTTGATCATTTGGTCAGTTTGGGTTTACCCCCCAATATTATCACATCTGATTTGCCAGTACCTACCCACTCCTAGATTTTCCCCCATCAGTGGAATTTCTTTCTTCTTCATGGATTTTCTAATTTAGAGCTGGAGATACTATCACCCTTCCCATTTATGACAGTCAATAATTTCAGAATATTTGTCTCTTAGATTATGGTAGTCTTGGCCTTCTCCCCAAACATCATCAAGATACTCCCTGAAGGAAAAGAAAGAGGAGTGTTGGTTGTCAGTTCACACACAGTTTAGATGATAAGGGATTCTGCCCCAAACAATGACCATAATTAACTAGGGTAGCTGAGATAGAAGGCAAAACCTGTGAGTACATTACCTTCAATTACTGTAGTAGATGGAGCCACAGGTATATGAGTTAATTTTAAATGAAGAGGTTCTGGCAGGAGTGTGTTTCTGAGTCTCAGAAACCTGCACACATCAAGGTAACCAGGATAGGTTTAAACTTGGTTGAGTATTGAGTTTTTGCATTTTATTGTTGCAGTGAAAATCATGTCATGAATACTCCATTTATTTCTCTACATAAGGATGTTCCTAATTAATCTGTTATTCAAAAGCCACCAGTATTATATTAGTAACTGCAGTATTTCATGACGCTGACTAAAGCCCAGAAGCAGGTTCCTGTGGCCCAATTAAGTTTTTTAAAACCTTTTACTCAGCGGGATGCTGCCTCCCTGGATCTTTGAATGAAAGGAGATGAATGAAGCTGCAATGCAGGTGATTATAGTGAAAGTGATGAAGAATTTATTAGAAAGACAAGCATCACAGGCTGTACAGTATACGAGGCACAAAACTGCTAAAAGTAATGACAGAGTAGAGTTTAGGCAAGTAATGGGCAGTAGTGCTACAAAAGGAGAGCATGGAGATATATTATTTAGTAATAAAGTTCTCATAAAAATTGAAATATGAGGTGGAAAGATTAACATGGTCATACGAGTCATCTTTAATGTTCATAGCCAAGTCCTGGCTTTTAGAAAGAGTAAACTGAATTTATGCTTGTGACAACATGTAAGTCAAAATGCTTATTTGTACATTTCATGCAAATGACTGCAGACCTTTGGTTTGCAGTTACCAAAGTAATGTTTAGTAGCATTTAAATTTATTACATTAACATTGGATCAGGAGCTGTATTTCTACCTGCCAAATGACTAACATTTGTAGGTCATATCATCAATAAATAGGCTGTAGTTCACAGACCCCAGCACTGCTAGTCCCAAATCTATGAACAAAAGATTTCACATTTTGTTTTTCCACCTTAAACTGAATATAGATGTGTTCTCGTTTACTCCATCATAATATTCTAATATTATTGACACAAACCTTTCGGTCTTCTGGTGTGTTTGCTTCCACGAAGGGGATGCATAGCGCTCTATTTAAGAGCAAGGGCTTTTAGTGGAAGTAGACCTAAGTGAAAACCCTAATAGCCAATTACCAGCTGGGTGACCTTAGTTCAATGACTTGATAACTCTGGTCTCATTTTTCTCATCTATAATAGGGACATAATAATACCAGTCTCATGGAATTATTACAATAATTCAATAAAGTATATAAAAATGTATCTAGCCTATGGTAACTAACTCAATTATTATCATCATAATTATCATTATCAATACATTCTGGGAGTTTCCATAATAGAAAGTGGCATCAAAATTCTTGAAGGAGAGGCAAAACATACCTTATTCTTCACATATTCTCATCTCAGCTTCATTTCTAAAGTTAAAGGTCTGAAGGTTAACTTGTGTCTAATGAGGTATGTAAGTAAATTGACAGCCATTTGGATTTAACACAAATGTTTTATAAAAATGCTTGTCTTTTACGATTTCTTAGAAGTGGGTATAAAATTGGGGCTGTAGAATAAAACTAATCTGAATTTTGAGAAAACATAAATATTTACAAAACATTTTATTCTGAATTTGAAACCTTTCCTATTTCATGTCAATCACGTAAAGAATGGGAATAAGATTTCCATTTTAAACACAGTAGTAACAGAGGCCTTAATAAGAAAATGGCATCTGAGTAAAGGCCTGATAAAAGTGAATATATAAGCCATATGAAACTCAGAGGAGAGATTTCAGGTAAAGGGAATACCAGTGCAAACACCCTAAAATGCAAACAGAGGCATAGCAAAGGAGGGTGTGGTCAGTGGAAGTAGTTCACCATGGTTGTAGTCAATAAGTTGTGCACTGTATACAGAACATCTTAAATCAATAATAAGACTGATTAAATGTTTATTATCTTCATGAACTGACAAGTGTAAACAATATCAGTGATAAAATACTCCTCCCTAAAAAAAAATAGTCTATTGATCTAAGATCTAAACAACTGCTGTGGTTTCTATCAAGCTCAATGGCCTGCTGCCACTGGCCCATCTTTGGAAACATACCAAGAAGGAACAGCACGGGACAAGTGTGTCTGGATCAGATTGAATGGGAACAGGAGCTGTAGATGGGTGGGTCAATGATCAATAGCGTGCCTAGAATATGTACGGCTTTGTAAGCTCTGTTTGGACTTGAGCTTTTACTCTACAAGATGGAAAGCCATTGGATGGGTTAGAGTAGAGCGTTTTTAAGAAATTACTCATATGGGCTTCCCTGGTGGCGCAGTGGCTGAGAGTCCGCCTGCCGATGCAGGGGACACGGGTTCGTGCCCCGGTCCGGGAAGATCCCACATGCCGCGGAGCGGCTGGGCCCGTGAGCCATGGCCGCTGAGCCTGCGCATCCGGAGCCTGTGCTCCGCAACGGGAGAGGCCACAACAGTGAGAGGCCCGTGTACTGCAAAAAAAAAACAAAAAAGAAACATATTACTCATGTTTTCAACACACTGATTGCAGTATTGAAAGTAGATTTCGGGAGGGGAATGTGATAGTTATGAAAGAGAAAACTAAACTAGATGGTGATTGTTCTCAGTACATCCTATTCATGCCCCCGGTGAAGGATGAGTCCCATACCCTAAATAGTACAAAATGGCTGAAGATATGACATTCCACTCTGAACAGATGAGACTGACAGCAGTTTATTAGTCAAACATAACCTGGGAGAGGAGGATTCCACACACTATGCAGGGCAACACAAGCGTTACACTTGGGATAAGAGTGAATCAGCAGGGGCAGTTGAAGGCAGACTTTGTAGTAACCAGAGACAAGTGGCCCACCCGCATCCCAGTTCACATCTTGAGGATGTGATTGGTTTGTCTGAATAATTTTGCAGACTGACAGAGGAGTAAAATATATTAGGTTCAGATCCAGATGGGGTACAGCTGGTCTGGTTAACAGGGGAACTCCCTGGGTGTGAAGTCTTTCCCACTGAGCATGGAGCATATTCGCAAAAGCAGAGGAACTCACAGATAAGCCTCTGGGGCTCTGTGATACTCAAAGATGTCAAGGAATACAGTGATAGCTTGGGATAGAAGTAGAATTGGTGAAATTAGTAAGAAAAGAATTGATGCAGAATATATTTTGAAGGTAGAGCCAACAAGAATTGTGGAAGAACTGGATGTGGAATTTGAAAGAGAGGAGTCAAATATGACAGTAAAGTGTCTGATTCTAGCAAATGAAAAGACAGTGTCGATTACTGAGAAGGAAAACTATAGGAGTAGTAGTTCACGCTTTATCCACACAATTAAAAACTATGTACATGTACAAAACATAAACTTTTAATGTACTTATATGGAAATATCTCAAAATATAGTAAGTGAAAAAGCAAGGTACGTGGTATCCAATATAGCATTTAGGATTCATGTTTTAAAAGGGAGAGAAAAAAATAGATATTTGAACTTGCCAGTACACACATTTAAAAAATTTATATGAAGTGTGTAGGAAGCAAAAAACAAGTAATAATAAGAATTACCTGTTAGAAGGAGAGGATAGAAATTAATTGGGCAGAGATTGGGAGCAAAAGAGGAATAGATTCACTATAGTTTATGGTTTCTGATGTTTGTACAATGTGAATGTATTTTTTAGATAAAAATAAATGCTTAAAAAGATATAGGGAGGAATTCTGTTTGAAAAATGTGTATAGCTGACAGTCCCTGATACAGTATCTCCACATATATACCACTGTCTCTTGAAGAAACAATAATAAAAGGGAAAGACAAAAATAAGAAATAGATGAAGGAGGAGGAAAATAAGAAAAGCAAATACAATAATTATAACAAAAACAATAACATATTGAAACTTAAGACTAAGGAAAAAGGCAGAAACTGATTACTGAATTATAAATATAGCAACCCATTACCTATTGCCATAATTTGGAGTTGGAGTCCCAGTAACAGGACTGATAAAATCAGACTTTGAAGTAAAATTATTAGCTCATCATGTTTTGTCCTGAAAGATGATCACCTTTTTAAAAAAAGAAGTAAGGCTGATATCACATGGGGGGTTGGTAAAAGTTTAGCAAACTATTTGGGAATGTTAATTGCAGCTGTATGGCTGATTAGTAACATGCAAATGTACATACTTCCATTGTGGCTGATTTCAAATTACCAACGTGACCTCATATTTCTTCGCTGCTCTTTCTTTCTTTCTTTATGTAGATACAAGTTTCGGACCTTTATCATTTTCCTTCCTTCTGAAGAACTTCTTTTACCATTTCTTTCAAGGCAGGTCTATTGGCTACAAATTTCCCCAATTTTTGTTTGTCTGTGAAAATTAATTCTCTTTCATTTTTGTAGGATAATTTTTCTGGGTACAGAATTCTAGATCTTTGGGTTCTTTCTCTCAAAAGTTTAAATATTTCACTCCAGTCACTTCTTGCTTGCATGGTTTCTGAATAAAAGTTATATATAAGTCTTATCTTGTCCTTCTATAGGTAAGGTGTTTTTCTCTTTTAAGATTTGCTCTGTCTTTAATTTTATGAAGTTTGAATATGATATGCCTAGCTTTGTTTTTTTGTGTTTTTTTTCTTTTTAATTTATTCCTCCCTCTGTTCTGAGTTTCCTGGATTTGTGGTGTGGTGTCTGTCATTAATGTCAGGAAGTTCTCAGTCATTATTGTTTCAAACATTTCTTCCATTCCTTTGTTCTTCTGCCATCTGGTATTCCCATTATGCATAGGTTACACCTTTTGTAATTGTCCCTCAGCTCTTGCATATTCTGTTCTGTCTTTTTCATTATTTTTTCTCTTTGCATTTAAATTTTGAAAGTTTCTATTGACATTTCTTCAAACTTGCTGATACTTTCCTCAGCTGTGTCCAGCCTATTGATGAGTCTATCAAAGGCACACTTCATTTCTGTTACAGTGTTTTTGACTTCTAGCATTTCCTTGTGATTCTTCCTTAGAGTTTCCATCTGTCTGCTTACATTATGCATCCATCTTTGCATGTTGTCCACTTTTCCCATTAGAGCCCTTACCGTATTTATTAGTTATTTTAAATTCCCTGTCTGATAATACCAACATCTGTGCCAAATATGAGTCTAGTTCTGATATTTGCTCATCTTATCATGCTGTGTTTTTTTGTTGTTGTTGTTTGTTTGTTTTTTGTCTTGTAGTACTTCTTGTAATTTTTGTTAAAGGCTGGAAATAATGTACTGGGTAAAAGGAACTGAGATAAATTGGCCTCTAGTGTGAAGTTTTATGTTTACCTGACTGGGATTTAGGTTGTGCTTATTGCTTGCTCTAGCTGTAGGAGTGAGAGGTTAAAATTTCCTCTGATATCCTTGTTTTGGTCACTCCTGTAATCTTCAGGTTTCCTTAGATACTTCTTAAATGAGGTCTGAGACATGCAGTTCTTTCACTTGTATTTCCTGTTATTATACAGGAGTTTAAATGATGTGGTGGTAAGGTGTGTGGGAGAGGAAGTTTTCTATGGCTGTATGGTAAGGTCTTGGTCTTTTGGTGAGTCTGTAACCCTGCCTATGACTTTCAGTGGTATTTCTCAATTTTCTCCCTCTTAGGTCGAACAGGAAGCCTAGAGGGGGCTGCAGGTGGGTGTTCTCTATTTGGTCACATGTTGTTCTCATTCTTTCCTTTAATTCTTTATATATGCTTTCGCTTTAGTTCTTTTTTTAAAAAACATATATATTATAGCTTCTTGTTGACTACTTTTTTCCCGTGTGAGCACCATACTTTCTCATTATTTTACATGTCTCATAATTTGTATTGAAACCTTTAGAGTTGCATTAATGTATCAGTTTTGGAAATCAGAACTCCTACTCAAAGTTTCTGTTATAGCTGTTTGTGTTTTAGTGACTTTCTTGTACTAATTCTATAATGTATATATTACTTTCCTGTTTGATCACTGAAGTCACCACTCAATTAGCTTGATGGTCAGCTAATGATTGAACAGATTTCTTCAAAAATCTTTAAATATCCCAACTTTCGCCAAGGGTCTCTCTATGTGTATGGGGCATGCCTTTAACTCTTAGGCAGACATTTTCTAACTCCACCTTAGACTTCACTTCTGCTTTTGCAGAATTACCAGGTCAGATGAAAGGAGAGCTTAGGGCCTTCTGGGGCCTTTCCCAGGAATGTACACAGCCTTTGTGTGCACAGGCCTATGCATACAAAGTGATCTTCTCATTTTCCCAAAATATGTTGAAGTTTTTCAAAGCCTCTGGTTGTCAGGAGATCACCGACTGAAACCCCCCACTTTGGCCAGGGCCAGTTACCTGAGTTGTCTCACAGCAGGAAGTCCAGATAAGGAACATGGTGCTGAAAATTAACCGGGAGAATTCGGGAGAGGTGAAAAGAGGGAGGAGACAGCCAACCTCCCAGAATACTTCATGCTGGAATCCATCTGGGCTGAGAGACGCACGTGCCACCAGGTAGGACCCTGAGTCACACTATGGGCCAAGCAAGATGATTGGCCAGAGGCAACCCAGAAAGTAACCCTCCTACCATAAAACCTGAGACTGCAAGCCACATGGCAGAGCAGTTCTCCTAGTTTCCCGTACCCTGCTGCTCTCTGCCCGGTGCCCCTTTCCTATACTAAAGTCTCTTGTTTTGTCAGCACATGTGTCTCCTCAGACAATTCATTTCTGAGTGTTAGACAAGAGCCCACTCTCAGGTCCTGGAAGGGGTTCCCCTTCCTGCAACATTTTGACATCTTATTCCCCAGTTTTTCCTTTTAGGTTGTTTGGTGAACTTCTTATTAGTCCCAATCAGTAATGTTACTTCAGACAGACTGACATTAAACAATTATCATTAATTTTCTTGAAACTTTCCCTGTAGATAGGCTTGTTCATACAAGGTAAGGACTCTGTCAGATCATATCAAGACACGAGAACAGAGCTTTTCATAGACCTGCCAGGTAAGTCAAATAGTAATAATTCCATGTGTGTGGGGCTTTTGGGATACTTCAAATTGATTCTGCTCCCTCAAACTTTGCTGCTAGATTGGTGGCTTTCCAGCTATAGTAGTTGTAAGGCTGTTCCATTTTCAGGACTACCACAGAGTTAAGGACAGGGGGATAGAGCAGGTTAAAGCCCTACAAGGCTTGCTCTTCATTTCAAGATTCAACCATTTTTCTTGGATAATCATTCCCTGGATTGTTGAAAATCATTGGTTAATTTTCAGGGTTCTGAAAATATTGATTTTGACAGTTTTTGCCAGTGTTCTCATTTCTTCTATGGAGGAGTATGTACTTGGAGGTCCTTACTTGACATACCTTTCATTAGTCAATATATACAAGAGTGTGTCCCCTGCCAGTGAAGATGATATAGGTAACAGAGTTGTTTGAAGATGGAGAATAGAGTATTGTTTTCCGAGAGAAATATCTCCATAGCCACTCTCTTGTGGCCCGAATTCCATGAAGTTTATTTTATTTTATTTTTTAACACCTTTATGGGAGTATAATTGCTTTACAATGGTGTGTTAGTTTCTACTTTATAACAAAGTGAGTCAGCTATACATATACATATATCCCCATATCTCTTCCCTCTTGCATCTCCCTCCCACCCCTCTAATTACAATAGCCAGGACATGGAAGCAACCTAAGTGTCCATCGACAGATGAGTGGATAAAGAGGATGTGACACATATAGACAACGGAATATTACTCATAGGTGAAGTTTATTAAACACGGTAAGCTCTGCAGCTTCTGATGCCCAGCTATACTTTGCTATTTTGCTTGAGTAAGGAGGATACCTTTCACTCTACTCTGACAGAGAAAAGAAGTACAGCTTCCTTGTTTCTTTATGCACTAGAGAAACCCAGGTTATAAAGAACACACACACACACACTTGCTTTCATTTCAACATTGTAAATATAAAATTGTATCATAACAATGGGAATATGTTATTTTAAAAGCAACAGATATGAACATATCATTGTCCCAGCGAGTATAATAAAAGGAGAATTTCCCAGGGATCTTTGTTTTGAAAAATATAGTGATATTGGGAGAGAGTTCAAAAGTCAGGGAAAGCGAGAAAGGAGACTTCCCCGTTGGCTTCATGCTTAAATATATTTATCTCTGAGGCAGAGAAGAATGAAAATTAAACTCTGCCTTTACACTTTACTTCTGTTACAACACTCCTCAACCCAACCCTTCTTGCTCTGTTTATCCAAATCCTGCCCATTTTTCAAAGTGCAGCTCAAATCCTGCTTCTGTTGTAAAGTATTCCCTGACAATTTCATCTGGAAGCAACTTGTCCTTCTTCTAAACTTCCACAAGACTTATTTTCCATACCACTCATTCATTACTTATTAGTTACTGACTGGTACAGATGTAATATTTTCTGAAATACTGCAGCTATTGTAGAGACTTTTAAAAATTCTTTTGTATATACTACATCAACATAACTAAAAGGAAGCACATCTGTAATGCTTACAGTATGCCAGATACTGTTTTGAGAGCCTTAGAGATATTAAAAGCTCTAACTACTTTACAAATATTAGGTAGCTAATAATAGATATTTTACGTGTGTATATGTATTTTTGTGTGTACCCAAGTAAAATATATGTATGTATATGTGTGAGGTATATGTATATATGTATGTGCATGTACTATATATGTATATATATGTGTGTGATTATATATGTATATATGCATGTGTGGATACTTATACATATACGTATTAAATGTTGTTTTTCTCATGTGAATATCATATTGTAAAATTGAAATAAAACAATATTTATTCAGGAGTTTATTAAAAGACATCAATAAGTTGTTAATAATTACAAATTTATTATTGCATTTATGTAATTTTTCTCACTTCTATAATAGATAAAGGTACAGGCTGGTAAACAAGAAACACAGTATATCTTAGTACTTTCCATCTTTGATGAAAATTTTAGAAGGGGAAAAACCCCATATATTATATTTAGAGTAATACAAAATTGGATTTTGTTTCTGAAATGAGGACCCTCTTATTTTTATTCAGCAGACAAAACGTGTTGGTTTTATTTCTCTGAAGGAAAAAAATGTGTACACAAACAAAAACTACTTGACAATTACCTAAGAGTCCTCCTAGATTCTAGTCCAGCATCACCATCAACTAGCTCTAAGTATTAACCTTTCTGTTCCTTGGTTTCTTCATCTGGAGATGAGGGGCACCAGTTCAATTAACAGTATTATCTCCATTTCAAATTTCCAAATCCATGTATGATTTTGTCCATAGAGAAGACAGTCTATTCAAAAGGATTTTCAACCATATCTATCATTAGTTTCTACAGTTATACAACTTAATGTAATCCAGGCAAAAATTTCCATTTCCAGAAGCTGATAAAGATGAAGTGATTAAAATAAAATTATAGGAATCTATCTATACCTACATTACCCTTCTGTAGGTGTAAATATTTCCTGAATTGACACCATGCTGAAGATAATGCCAATTATTTAGAGCAGACAAGCAGGAAAATGTCTTTTAAAGTGCTTGCCTCTGTGCTAGGTATATCCTTGGAAAAATCCCACATTTATTCTGGACTAATGGATACTCTACCTTTTTTAGGTGCCTTTTCAACATCCAACCGTGAACGTATTGCTTTCTGTGCAGTTCAGTCAAATACAATCATACTTATAACGCTATTATTCCATGCTTCTGGATTATGTGGCTTTGAATTTGAAAGATATTTGTTAAAAACATGTTATGAAACAAAGAGATGGCAAGAACATATCTTCATGCCTATATCAAAAGTCAGCCCACAGCAAAGAAGTCTTCAAATTCATTTTTCTTTTTTACATTTTTTGTTAAAAAAACAGTGACTTATGAAAAAGGAACTAATTTTTTAAATTAGTAATGTTCTGCGTTGTGTTATTAACTAATCATCTGGAACTATAGATTATTTCCAACAAAACAGAAAATCCAGAGTGAGGGTCTAAGCTAGATGAACACTCTAAGAATATATATATATATAATGCATACATAAATACATACATATGTATGCACATACATATACATTCTTAGCGTAATAGATATAGTAGGATATATTATATTTCATTATATATTATATTCTTAGAATTTTGAATGTGTATATATATATATATATATATATATATATATATACACACAGACACCCCCAGATTTAACGATGATTCAACTTAAAATTTTTTGACTACTGTGGTACAAAAGCAATACACATTCATTAGAAACCGGAATTCGAATTTTGAATTTTGATCTTTTCTCAGCTATCATGCAATATGATATTCTTCTTCTAATGCTGGGCTGCCACAGGGAACCGCAGCTGTCAGTCAGCGAGAGGATCACAAGGGTAAACAACCAATGCACTTAAAAACATTCTGTACCATACAACCATTCTACTTTTCACTTGCAGTACACTGAAACTGTTTGCTACACTACCTCCTAATTTTGGAACTGCTAAACAGAGAGTTGGGAACTCTTCCTAGGTTAAAAGTACTGCCTTGGCCTTGTGCAATTATACTGTTTAGGTTGCTGGACAAATCCAAGGATAAAACTGGCCTGGACCTAGTGATGGGCAATTCCAAAAGCAAGCTGAATGTGAGAAGTTCACTCACAGAGAACCTTAGTGTTAAAGAGCCTCTCTACTTGGGAATGGCTCAACACTGGGAAAATAAACCCTGGTTCAGCTGTAAAGAGAGCACATCCTTGGCCATTTTTCCCCCTCAAGTCCGGAAACTGATGATCTGGTCAGCTTAGGAGAGGGAGGGAGGGAAGGAGGGAGGGAGGGAAGGAGGAAGGGAGGAAGATGAGAGAGAGAGAGAGAAACCTGTTAATAGCTGGTGCCAATTTAAAGAGAGAAGGAAAGGGCTTATTATATACGTACACGCTAATATTATTCTTAAAGCCAATTCTGATATATCCTTCGGGAAAGAAAGAGATGCAGCCATCTGTTAATGTGGCTTCAGCTTCTTGGTTTCCAAATGTTACAGCTGTCATGAGACCAGCCATTCCACCTGGGGCGAGGCCAGGAGGTTAGAGGTTAGAGTTGGGTTAGGGTTAGAGCTGTCCACTAAGGACACCACTAAACAGCAACAAAATCTTGGGGCGACCCCTCTCTCTTTCCTCGAGTGCTTTCGCTAGCCGGTCCTACTTCCCCACTCCTTTGGGAGTTTCCTGTTCCATTACGTAGGCAAGAGGGCGAGAGGTCCCAGCTTTCATCATTGTGAGTGGTTTGGCTGGGTGTGTACGTGCGAGTAACTGTGTGTGTGTGTGTATGTGTGTGTGTGTGTGTGTGTGTGTTGCGGGAAAGTGGAGCTTGCTACAAGGGGCTTAGAAAAACTAGTCGCCAATTTAAAATATTTTCGGAGTGTTTGAATGATATCTTAAAAGCTAATCCCACTCTCAAATTCAGCGAAATGAACAGCACAGATAAGGAAGATGAAGAGGGTGGAAAACCCAAACAGCGGAATGGAGCTGTCCATGCCCCGGGAGTGACAGGGGAGCGCTCAGAGGAAAGGAGCTCTGCAGAGAAAGTCACTCTGGCTCTTCTCTCTCGGTCCACCAGCCGGCGACGCTTCTTCTGTAAAAGCATTCCTAGAAAATAACCCTAAAACCGGGAAGGGTAGCGATCGTTGAGCGCAGTTTCCAGGAGCCGGTCCCCGCAGCCGGTAGAGCTCCCTCTCCCCCCGCGGCTGGCGCGGCATGTGGCGATCCGGCCCGGCGCGGGGGATGACTTCTTGCGGCCGGAGCTCGGCGACGGAAGCAGCTGCTGCAGCTTGCAGGTGTGGTGGCGGCCGGCCGAGCTGACCACGCACAGACCCGGCGCGGCGGCACTGCGGCCCCGGGGCAGCCGGCGCCGGGGACATGCGCTGATTCGATCCCTCCGGAGAAGGTAAGCAGCCCGGCTATTATTAGCGTCGGCCACACTGCGCGATGCTTTCTGCTTGGTTAGTAATGGGGTTTGTAATACAGAGGGAAGACGGGGAATATCCCTGCCGCCTTCTGCAATGGGAAAAGGAGCAACAACTGGAATTGAATGTTAATGAGCCAAGTGCTTGAGATTATTGGAGGAGCGGTGTTACTGGGCAGAGAAAGAAGGCGGTCAGCCTCTGTAATCTTAAGATAATCAACCATTGCTATGCCACACTCGCTTAGATATTGAAGAGGATTCAGAATGTAAAATAATTTGAGTTGCACTTCTACGTTGCTACCTTCCACCTTCGCTTGGTTAATTTCTGGTTTGCGAGCAGCAGGTTCTTGTCAGCAGCCTGGAGAAGTAATCGGAAATCTTCCCTCTCCTTTGGCCTTCCTCAGTCTTCTCCCTTTCCAGTTATCAGAATGGGTCTGCACATTTCAACGTCAAACACCCACTTCAATACTGAACCTTTAGAAAGAATCTCAAATTAGAGGAGAAACTTACCTGCTGGAGTTCAGCTTGGGTTGAGCAGCGCTTGTCCCCACTTCCCCGTTCATTTACCATCTTCTCTTGTCAATCATTTCATTGATTTCCCCCCCACACCCTGCTCCGGGGATGCTGTGCCCATTAACAAGCCGGCTCTTGTCAGCTCCTGTCCACCACCTCTGTTCCGTGACTGATTTTTCAAGGACCCAGAATGGGCATTGCCTTATACCACGTTTGGACTATTATCTGTGTCCTTCCCCAAAATGCATGGCATGAAAACTCCTTTAAGCCCAGTACCAACATGGTTTCCGATAACTCCCTTCATTGTAGTCAGTGCAGCTACCAGATGGGTTTGGAGGACAGCAGAATCTGTTGGGGTGTGAGAAAGAGGGCTATACCTACATATTTTGCTCCATGTGCATCAGAATAGGTGGAAGTAGAAATGCAAATGTCCGTCTATCCCGTTTTTCTTGAAGCTTTTTTAGTCCAGCTAGGTTGTGAGACACCTAGCTGGGTAGGGTATGGGGCAAGTCCTCCTGCAAAAGCAAGCAGTGTGTTTGTCCTAGGATTCCCCCAATAACCTCAAAAGGGTTTCCAGAGAGGCTTTTCCCACAGACAGTCAGAAAGCCAGGGGAGGTGGCCAAGGTAAACCTCAGGTTATTTGGGCATCCTCATGTTAGTCTCCCCTTTTAGGGGTTCTGACCTAGGATTTCCCCACAAACACCTTGCCGCTGAGCTCAAGTGCCCATTCTTGTTGCCCACCTAGGGATGTACAATTGAATGCTATTCTGTGTAATGGTGAAGATTGCTATGGTGGGGATAGCAAATGTGCCACTTCACCAACAGAGAACAGTTGCAATAAGCCAGACTGTGTGGTGTCTGTGTGCCAATATTCCATTTAAAAAGAGATTTGTTATCTTTAAATCTGAAATTAAAGATACAGTTTGACTCAAAAGGCCATGGATTTTATTTTAACAAATTAAAATAGGAGATCAATGAAAAAGAGGGCCAGGGTTTATAGCTAACCTTCTTACCTTCTTTTTATTTATTTATTTATTTATTTACTTACTTATTTAAGGCTGTGTTGGGTCTTCATTTCTGTGCGAGGGCTTTCTCTAGTTGTGGCAAGTGGGGGCCACTCTTCATCGCAGTGCGCGGGCCTCTCCCTGTGGCGGCCTCTCTTGTTGCGGAGCACAGGCTCCAGACGCGCAGGCTCAGTAGTTGTGGCTCACGGGCCTAGTCGCTCCGCGGCATGTGGGGTCCTCCCAGACCAGGACTCGAACCTGTGTCCCCTGCATTAGCAGGCAGATTCTCAACCACTGCGCCACCAGGGAAGCCCCTTACCTTCTTTTTTAAATGTTGCTTTTAGGACAAGATACTGGTTCTGAAAAATCATGTTACTTCTGTTACATATCATTATTGTTTTTCTGGTTACAAGTTCTCTATTTATAAATACACTTTGGAAAGATTTGAGTTGGTTTCTTTGTCTCTATCTTCAGTATATGAGGCAGAAGGAGTGGAGGGGGGTGGGCAAATCCCACTCCAAATGGCCCACTCAAAGAACTGTTCCCCGGACCATGCAAACCTCTGGACCGAAATTTTTTTGGCTGGTTGTTATTATTATCTTTAAATGTGGTTTGGGTTTGAAATATTAAATTTTCAATATTCTAAAATTTTGACTCAGGCACACCAACTAGAAGAGAGAACAAAGAACAAGAATAGCAAGACTGTTTTCCACCTTTCTTACCTAATTGTAAAATATTTAATTATATGAATAATTATTCTGAATCATAAGTGAAAAACATATTAAAATAATAATTCATTTTTAAGAAAGTAGCCCAAGGTTTATGAAATACAGGTTAGTGCAATTGATCTTAAGTACAGTAAAAATTTCTGTAATTTTAAGAGGTGTTTTTATGTTGAGTATTAGTACATGAAAATATGCTAATGATGGTTAGAAACTGAAATGTCTGTTAGTTGGTTTCTGAAGAAACGGAATTCTTTGGCAAGAAATGGGGCAGGATTAAGGGACTGGAGCCGCCAAAGCTGGCATCATACCTGCCAGTGATTTTATAGGTGAGATGGATGCACTAAGTTATGGATTAGGGTTGGAGAAACCTTCTGGGGAAGAAAGAAAACAAGATAGAAAATATAATTTGTTATTTTAGTGCAACTAAGATAATTAAATTTAAGGTGTTTCTGAATTTGGACTTCCTTATATTTAAACAGTTTCTGAGGAAAGTTTCTAAATTCAAAGCCCTAGGTAGACATAGTTGATTTCCTAACCGAAACTGATTTATGACTCTATTTCCTTTTTTCAAAACGTTTCCCAGAGAAAGGAAAAATTACTTGCCCCGTGTTAAGGAGGAGTAATACCAAATAGAAGGATGTACGCTATTACATGCTAAATGAACTGTAGGACCTTTTTTGTCGATTTCACAAGACAGAATTGCAATCAATCTGTTGCTTTCCAATCACGTCAAAAACAACATTTAGTCTGGTGGGTGGTCAGTGTTATCAGTAATTTAAGACTTGAGTACCGATTTAGGATTCAAAGTTGCCCTCTCCTTACAAAAGGCATTTTCTGGTGCTGCCTTACTGCCATTCGCTACAATTGAAATAGGCTTATCCTGAGATTTTGAAAAACAGCAAAAGAAATAGTAGGATTAATAAGGCTTTGCCTCCACTGAGAATGGGTAGAAAAAGTGCTATTTTGAAAGTTCTCAATGGCCTCTTAATTGCCAGATTTCTGCGCTGTTTCAAACTGTTTTTTTTTTTTTTTTTGCGGCACGTGAGCTTCTCACTGCTGCAGCCCCTCCCGCCGCGGACGGAGCACAGGCCCCAGACGCGCAGGCCCAGCGGCCAGGGCTCATGGGCCCAGCCGCTCCACGGCACGTGGGATCCCCCCGGAGCGGGGCACGAACCCGCGCCCCCTGCATCGGCAGGCGGACCCCCAACCACTGCGCCACCAGGGAAGCCCTCAACCTGTGTTTTATGTCTTTATTTTTAAGTTCTCTTCTAAGTTCTTTTTTAAAAATTTTACTGCTTAGTGTTTTATTCACTAAAATAGCATTTTTAATTGAAGTATAGTTGATGTGTAATATTATATAAGTTACAGGTGTAAAATATAGTGACTCACAATTTTTAAAGGTTATACTCCATTTATAGTTATTATAAAATATTGGCTATATTTTCTGTGCTATGCAATATATCCTTATAGCTCATTTTATAATAATAGTTTGTACCTCCTAATCTCCTATCCCTATATTGTTCTTTTTTTTTAAATTAAATACTTGTGTTCAAAAGTATTATAATAAGTAATATATAAAGAGATATCTCTTCATCTAGTTTCTCACTAATCCCCTTAAATTACCTCAAGACCAGCCTAGAACAAGTGATATTTATTTGTAGTTTGTGCCTCATGATATCACGACTATATGTCTTCATTTGTTCCTTTCACTCACCCTGCTACACGGTGAAACCTTGCTCACATCATACACTGCCTCTTCCATGAACCCTTCCCCATACCCACCTTCTTTCTCATTTCAGATGTGTTTCTCCCTTGTCTAAATTCCTATGGCACTTTCTATTTTGGTCTATCCTTTAGTTTGAACGTGGTTTGCTGTTCTAAAATAACCCTAGAGAGCAGAGTCTTTGACTAACAAGTTTTTATTACCTGCAACTCATAATACAGTGCCTAGCTATGTATATTCAAAGTAGTTGTTCAGCAATTGGATTTTAGTGAAGAAATTAGCTATTATTTTCCGGGGGTGTATATCCACCTACTCTAATATCCAAGTTAGGCTCTAAATAATGTGTGCAAGTGCGTTTTAGTTTAAAATCCCTATATAATAATATAGTGAAAGTACATTCAAACAGTTATATTCAACAAAAGTTATTGTGAGCTTACATGCCCCTAAGTGGATATTGGCTCATCCGCATCAAACAGCACAGTAAGCGTTACAAAACAAAACGTTAAAGAAGACATTGTACCAGCTTTCAGTATGCTTTCATTCTACTGAAAACAAGTAAGCAGGGGAAGATGTCTTGCATAAATAAGTACTAGTTTTAAAGCACTCTGCTAGGTACTTTCATCTATGGTATATAATTTCATCCTTCTACTATATGCTAAGTTTACACTGAGACTCAGAGATCTTACCTAAATGGCAGAGATTCTTTCCACATTAACATGCTGTTCTTTGAAGTGTTAACGAGTGAAGGAAAACTATAAAAACATAATCAGAGTAGTTTAAAATTGTTTTGTGATCAGGCTTTCCAGCGCTTTTTAAACTTTTGGGTCTTAACATCCCCTTGAATAATTCAATAAAGGCTATGCATCCACTCCCCTAGTACATACAAAACACACACACATAGAATTTTGCCTGTAATTGCAGGTGTTTACAGACCTAATAAAGGCCTCCTTTGCAAATGCTTTAAGGACATCTGCGCTGGGCTCAGTTTTTCTTTTTGCTTGTTCTATGCTTAATATTTATTTTTGTACCTATTAAAATTAAACAAATTGTTATCTGTTATAGATTGAGATATAAACCTAAGCAGCTTCGTACTTGACAACTTTTCTTTTTGCATTTTTGTATTCTGTCCTTCTCTCTCACACAAACATAGAAATTTATATAAATGAGATCAAATAATACTTTTTTGTGAAGAGAATGCTTAGACTGTATTCTTAACGATTTTTCTATATATCACACGTCAGTCTTAGCTGTAGTCATCGTGTTGTGCCTTATGTCCATAGTATGTATTTATCTTACAATTGGAAGCTTGTACCTTTGACCATCTTCCTCCAATTTCCCCTCCCCTGACCCTCTGTCTCCTGTAACCACAGGTCTGATCTCTTTTTCTATGATTGTTTTCTTTTTTTTTAGGTTCCACATATAAGTGAGATCATATAGTGTTTGTCTTTCTTTCTCCGGCTTATTGAACTTAGCATAAAGCCTTCAAGGTCCATTTCTGTTGTCTCAAATGGTAGCATTTCTTTGTTTTCTTATAGATGAATAATATTTCAGTGTGTGTGTGTGTATGTACATATGATATGTATATATCTATAAATATACAAAACAATCTCTTTACCCATTTGTCCATCAGTGGGCACTTAGGTTGTTTCCACGTGTTGGCTATTATAAATAATGCTGCTATGAACACGGGGGTGCAGATATTTTTTGAGTTAGTGTTTTCATTTTCTTTGGATATATTCCCAGAAGTGGAGTTGCTAGATATATGTAGTTCTAGTATTAATTTTTGAGGATCCTCCATACTGATTTCCATACTGGGTTTACCAATTTACAATCCCACCAACAGCACAAGGGTTCCCTTTTCTCCACATCCTCACGAGCATTTGTTATCTATTGACTTTTTGAGGATGACTGTTCTAACAGGTGTGAGGTAATATCTCAGTGTGGTTTCATTCCCTAATGACTAGTGGTAATGAGCATCTTTTCATGTACCTGTTGACTTTCTGTGTGTCTTCTTTGGAGAAATGTCTATTCAGGTCCTTTGCTCATTTTTTAATTGGGTATTTTTTTTTTTGCTATTGATTTGTTTGAATATTTAATTTATTGTGGATATTAACCCTTATCAGATATATGGTTTACAAATATTTTTTTCCCATTCTATAGGTTGTCTTTTTTTTTTTTTTTTTTTTGTGGTACGCGGGCCTCTCACCGCTGTGGCCTCTCCAGTTGCGGAGCACAGGCTCCGGACGCGCAGGCTCAGCGGCCATGGCTCACGGGCCCAGCCGCTCTGCGGCATGTGGGATCTTCCCCGACCGGGGCACGAACCCGTGTCCCCTGCATCGGCAGGCGGACTCCCAACCGCTGCGCCACCAGGGAAGCCCTATAGGTTGTCTTTTCAATCACTTTGTTGATTTTGGTTTTGCTTTTCTTTGCTGTGCAGAAGCTTTTTAGTTTGATGTAGTTCCATTTGTTTATTTTTTATTTTGTCGTTTGTGTTTTCAGTGTCATATCCAAAAAGTCATTACCAAACCCATGTAATGAGCTTTATCCCTATGTTTTCTTCTGGCAGTTGCATAGTTTCAGGTCTTACATTTGAGTCTTTAATCCAATTCAAGTTAGTTTTGTGAGTGGTATAAGATATTGGTCCAATTTCATTCTTTTACATGTGAGTATCCAACCATCCCAGGGTACACTTGTATGTAACTTCTCTCTTTTCTCTTGCTGGTCTTAAAATTCTTTCTTTGTTTTTAACTTTTGACGATTTAATTTCAATGTGTCTCAGTGTAGCCCTATTTGAGTTCAACCTATTTGGGCTTGATTGGGCTTCATGGATCTGAATGTCCATTTCTCATCCTAGGTTTGGGAAGGTTTCACCCATTATTGCTTTAAATATACTTTTTCCCCCTTTCTCCCTCTCTTTTCTTCTTCTGGAATTCCCATAACATGAACATTGTTTAGTTTCTTGTGTCCCATAATTTCCATAGGCTTTCTTCACTCTTTTTATTCTTTTCCTTTTTGTTCCTTTCACTGGGTAATTTCTAATGTCCTTACCTCCAGTTTGCTGATTCTTTCTTCTGCATCGTCGAATGCACCTTTGAAACTTTCTATTGAATTCTTCAGTTCAGTTATTGTATTTTTAATATCTACTGTTCCTGTTTTTTTGATGTTGCTATTTCCTTGTCAAACTTCTTGTCTTGTTCATGCATTGTTTTCCTAATTTCACTTAGTTGTCTGTGCTTTCTTGTAGTTCACTAAACTTCCTTAGGAGGATTATTCTGAATTCTTTGATAGTTCATAGATCTTCATTTTTTTAAGGTCAGGTATTGGAGTTTTATGACTTTCCTTTGGTGGTGTCATATTTGCCTAATTTTTGTGATCCTTGATTCCTTACATTGGTATCTGCATATTTGAGTAATTGGGGTCTTCCTCCAGACTTTACTGGGTATTATATTCGGTAGTAGTAGTAGATGGGGCTAGGAATTAGTTTCGTGGCAGAGAATCAGAGCCTGTATAGGACCTGGCTCTGGACAGGACCCAGAGCCTGTATAGTTCATTGTTTGGGAACCCAAATCAGGCCAGAGTGTGCACTTAATTCCCTGGTCAGGTCAGGGCACTGGTTTTGCCCTGCAGATGGGGGAGGCCACAGGCTGTGCTGTCTGTTCAAGTGCCACTGTATCTAGGGCTGTTTAATGGGCTGTACAGCTTCCCATGCTCTCTGCTTAGGTTCCCCAGTTGGACATGCTGAAGGCTGTATTCAGTGATGAGTAGGGCTATGAATTAGATTTCCTGCCTGGGTGCAGCAGAAGAAGCAGCTCTCTAAAGCCAGTAAAGCTCTTTGTTGTCTTAACTCAAGCTGATCCACACCCCACGTTCTGTGGCTGAACAAGGCCACTGGCTTTGCTTTGCAGACTATCAGCTCTGCCTACCGTTCTCTAGGCTTGAGCACTGCTGGGCCGCACGGTTTCTAGGAGTTGTCACCAATCCTTCTAGTCAGATGGGCCACAGTACATCCACAGCAGATGGGATGGGGCTAGTCCCAGTTCCTTTGCCTGGGTGGGATGAGGAGGGGCCACTGCAGGCTACTCTTAATTTCTCAAAGAGGCTCCCCAGTTGGGAGGATCTGGGAGCTACTCTCAGCCTTGGATATGAATTAATCTCCCTGCCTGTGCACGATACAGGATCCCTCCACACCTGGTACTGGCTCTGCTTTGTACCAGAGCCAGTGATGAGCTCTGGCTGCCTGCCACTTGGCTGGAGCGGCTGGAGCACGACTGGGCCAAATAGCTTCCAGGATTTATTGCCAGCCCTTTTGGTCAGATGGCCAGAAGACACTCTCCACAATGGGTGGGCTGTGACTCTGCTCTTTCCCTGGGTGTGGGCAAACCAGGCTCAAGGGCCAGATACGTATCAGGTGGATATGTACCCTGCTGAGTTCCCTGGTTGTAGTGCCCCGCCAACCTGGCTCTGTAGATAAGCAAAGATGCCAGTTATGATCACTACTTGGGCACTGCGGGTATGAATTCCATCTGTCACAATCCATGTGCTGGCTGTTGCATGCCCCTTGCCCCTTCATCACAGTCCAACTTTTAGTGGTCAAACCCTGCAGGTTTCCCTGCAATCCCAGTGGAGCAGATTAGAGCAGTGGCTCCCACAAAGCAACCCCAATGCTAGTGGTAGTGCTTGCTGTCCCCCAGTTCTCTTCTCCTACTGGAGGAACCAGAGGTTCAGGGGAGACCTCACCCCTGGTGCTCCACTGGCCTGGGGGAGGGGTAACGTGGTCAACGCATAGCTCCTTCTCTCACCCTTCTAATGCAGTCTGTCTTGGTCTCTGTGGTGCACGGGGGTGCTTCAGCCTCACCTCCATGTTCTAGGATCCTCTCAAATAGTGTCCTGTTTCCAAATAATTGTTCGTTGTTCCTCCGTGGGGGGGGTGTGGAGCCAGGAATGACCTTGGTGATGTCACCCCACTCTGGGCTTACTTTGACAATATGTGTGTCCTTTATAGCCCAGACATTTCTGGTACTTGAAATGAGGTTCTCCTTTTATTGTTCTCCCTGCTTTAGGACCTAAAATGGGAGCTGTTCATTAGCACTGGCACAAAGGCTGCTGAGATGACTAGGAAGCAAGTGCCAAGGAGAATAGTGAATCAAAGAACCTTGATTCATGGAAAAGGAATCCCAGAAGGAGCTCTAAACGTTACACATTCCAAATGATTTATTCAGGGTTTTCCAATCAAAACCATTTTTACAAAAAAGAAACAGTTCTCAGACTCAGAGTACTATACTGCCAAGTATGTAGAAGAACGTTGCCAGCAGTTGAGTGGTGTGGTCTAGCGTGAAATATATTCAGTTTTCTTAGGATGGACATATGTCTACTTCAAAGTTACTGTTTCTTTCTAGTAATGCTGTCTACAGTAATATATTTGCTTTTGCCAAGTTAAGAAAACAATGACATCCCTCCCAGGCTCTAAAACAATTACCAGCATAAAAATACATTAAAATTTTTAGCTGATACTTAAGGAAACCAGCACTAGCTAGCGTTCCTACTGATGCTAGTATTCAAAGAGAGGCGTGACAAAACCATGAATCTAGAAAACACCGGGTTGGAAAGATGGAGAGAAAGAACTCAAGAGGACTACTTAAGCTGTTGATGTCTTTACATGTCCCCAAATATGATAATAACCATATAAGCTCCTAAAATAAGTGCAATTTTATGCAAGCTTCATAATACGCCTAGTAAGAGGTAAATTTTTACTTTATGTTATAGTTTATTTTTATTTTGGTAAAATGTCCCATAACATAAAATTTACCATTTTATCCATTTTAAGTGTATCATTTATTGGTATTAAGTCCATTCACAATGCTGAGCAACCATTGCCATTATCCATGTTAAGACCTTTCTTATTATCCCAAGCAGAAACTGTACTCACTAAACAATAAGCCCTTATTTCTCCCCTCCCCTTAGCCTCCGGTTCACTCTGTTCTATTTTCTGGGTTTATAATTTGCCTATTCTAGCTACCTCATATAAGTGGGATCATACAATATTTGTCCTTTTGTGTCTGGCTTCTTTCACTTAACATAATGTTTTCAAAGTCCATCCATGTTATAGCATGTGTCAGCATTTCATTCCTTTGTAAAGCCACACAATGTATAGTGATTTTTAGTTGCAAAACACTTTTAGTACATTGTGTTTCTATTATATTAATGATATCTAGCATATATCACTACCATATTACCTTTAGTAGATGCCCAGTTATGTGTACTATGAGTGAGCCATAATTTCATTCAGTCAAAACCCATTGATAAACATTTATTAAGTTCCAAACAGTTATTTCAAGAAATGTGGTAATGGACATAGAGGTTCATGTCTTTATGTGCTGGAGCTTTTACTTTTAGATGGAAGAATTCTTGGAGTGGCATGGCATGGTATGGTTGGGTCAGAGATTATGCAGAAACATTTATAATTGGAATACATACATTGACTATAAAAACCATAAACTTCTTCAACAGATAGTATTCCTGTATTTTATGTAACCATTTATGACTATCTTAAAAATGAATGCAAGTAATATAAGGGAATCCATTTAATGTGATTTGAGCAAGGAAACATTCTCACTTTTTCATTTCTAGTTCATGGAAGAAAATTCCTATACAGAAGTATTGAAATATTTCAAGTGTCTGGATCACACATTTCATCATTTCAAAAATATTACAGAATACATCACGGATGTCAGTCAAGTCTTGTAACAACAGTGTGGAAAACTAGTAACATTTGTAGCTAGTTTTTTTTTTAAGCTTCAGCAATGGATCATTTCTATCCAGCCTAATCTTAAATTTAATTAGATTAATTTTTAGAACAAAAAAGATTAATTTTTAATCTAAAACTATTTTTAGTTAATATTTACGTACCTGCATTATGGTAAATATTTTATTTTATTTTATTTTTCTTAGTTTCTCTTTAGAGTATCTTTTAAAATTTATTTTGAAACAGAATAATTAAAGCCCAAAGATGAGAATGTCTCATTTCAGCTAAACTAAAGAATGTTGGAATAGCTGAAGTGTGAACACAATTGGCAAAAGTTTTCACTACCCTCCTTAGAAGAAGACCGCTTTGATTTGCATGGTCCAAAAAAGGAGAAAGAGATAACTTGCTGGGGATTGCATCCTGCTTTACTTAAATTAGACATTAACAGGCTAAAAGGGCAAGGGTGAAGCAACATGTTTATAACATATTTTTGAAAAGCTACTTAAAGGTGAAGGGTTGCAAGAACACAGACAGACACACCCTAGACATTTCACAACAATATTTTAAGGTATGCCTTTTCTTTGGTTGATAGGGATGGAGGGACCTATTAATAAACATTTCTTCTATTTTCTTTTGTCTTTATTGCTGTCTAATCAAACCCTCATTAAAAAACAGACATAAAACAAATAAGCATTCTGACTTTTGCCTGAATAAGCAACAACAAGCTCACATCTTAAACAATGGACTGCAATGGCTATGAGACTGAGGATCCTTGGTCATTGCAACAGTAGCGGCAACACAACCTGCTTTGTTCCTTCTGTTGTATACTGCAGAATCTGAGTAAATAGAGAGAAGTCAGTGATACCTTTAGTGCCATTTCTTACACTCCTCTCCATGATCTTTCACATTCAGGTTCTCTGGTAATCTCAATGTAGTGAAAGACAACCAGGATGCTAATACCCTCTATCCATTCACAAAACTTAATGCTTCTGAGACTTGCAGAAATAATGTTGAATCTGAATTGGTGGTACCCAATAGAGTCACTAAGAATAATCTGTCAGACTCAGCAAATGCAAATTCAGCTTTAAAGGCCATCAAATTTTAAAGATTACGAAGATTTTAAGATTTCATTATTTGTTATATATGGTCATATGTAAAAATTTAGGAAAGTAAAATTATATGTATAGGTTTTTAATTATAAGCTATATTCACTGGAGAATTAATGCATTTTTAAAAGGATTCATTCTGAAAAGATTACATTAGCACTTTTTTTAAACCACTACCCTCAAAAATAAATTGTGACAAATCATTGTTCATCCAAGTTTATCTCTCATCTCAAGGAAGTGAGTTGTTCTTGGGGAAATTGCTTTCATCTAATTTGTGCTTTCCTGCAGCGTATCAAGCTGAAATGAGGTGGGGTTGACATTCTTAACTATTATTACGCGCCAACATTTACCAGAATTACCTAATGATCAGTACCGAAGAGTTTTATAATAAATAAATATGTATGTCCTGAGAGTCTCCACTGATACAAGTTAGTTGAGACATGGCTGGTGATCCTGTAGAAGAGATATCTAGATTATATTTCTTACATCATCTCCATATTAGAAAGCAATCCAGGATTGCAAAGCAAGGCATGAGACAGTAGCATTTGGTGTATTTTATAAATGTTTAGATTTCTAGGGAGCTTATTGGTATCATATATTATGGTAAGCACTCAAATGTAAACTGTTACTTTAAAACAGTAAAACATCAAGAACGTAAAAATCTCTGCAACTTAAATGGTCAGTTTGGTATTTGGCTTTATTATAGGCATTTGCAAGATATTTATTAAACAACCAAATGAACCAATATCATTTACTTTTGAAAACTGCCTTCCTAATACAAAAGAATTGGTATTCTACACAAGTTCGTTGTGATTATTTTTGTAGGTGTGATGGGAATGAATTACGGATGGCACTACCCTTTCTCCTGTTTCTTGTCTGAGGTTTTGGTAAGGTGGAAATTAGAGGTGATGGACCTTAAAGTTTGAGCAGTTCAAGACACTCAACCAGTAAGTCAGAAAGAGAAAGACAAATACCGTATGCTAACACATATACATGGAATCTAAGAAAAAAAGAAAATGTCATGAAGAACCTAGGGGTAAGACGGGAATAAAGACACAGACCTACCTGAGAATGGACTTGAGGATATGGGGAGGGGGAAGGGTAAGCTGTGACAAAGTGAGAGAGTGGCATGGACATGTATACACTACCAAACGCAAAATAGATAGCTAGTGGGGAGCAGCCGCATAGCACTGGGAGATCAGCTCTGTGCTTTGTGACCACCTAGAGGGGTGGGATAGGGAGGGTGGGAGGGAGGGAGACGCAAGAGGGAAGAGATGTGGGTACATATATATATGTATAACTGATTCACTTTGTTATAAAGCAGAAACTAACACACCATTGTAAAGCAATTGTATTCCAATAAAGATGAAAAACAACAACAACAGTGAGTAGAATTCAAATAAGTACTAGTAGATATAAAAATAATAAAAGAGAAATTTTGGCACTAAAAAGCAAAAAACAAGACACTCAACCAAGCACAGTCCATTTACCCAGGACAAGAAAACATATGATATTACTCTTATTTTTTCAACCACAATGGATTTGAACTTTTAGAAAATTGAAAATGCAAGATACAGATTTTATTTATTTTTTTAAGTTATTTATTTATTTATTTCTGGCGGCGTTGTTTCTTCGTTGCTGTGCATGGACTTTGTCTAGTTGTGGGGAGCGGGGGCTACTCTTCGTTGTGGCGCGCAGGCTTCTCATTGCGGTGTCTTCTCTTGTTGCAGAGCACGGGCTCTAGGGCACACCGGCTTCAGTAGTTGCGGCGCACAGGCTCAGTAGTTGTGGCTCGCGGGCTCCGGAGTGCAGGCTCAGTAGTTGCGGCGCATGGGCTTAGTTGCTTTGCGGCATGTGGGACCTTCCCAGACCAGAGTTCGAACCCGTGTCTCCTGCATTGGCAGGCGGATTCTTAACCACTGCGCCACCAGGGAAGCCCAAGATACAGATTTTAATAAGAAAATATTAGGCAACAGTTCTCTTATCTCTGTCTTTTTCTATCTCATTGATTGTGAAGAATACAATCATAGAGAAAGCAAAATCTACATGAGTTGAAAATATTCTCCACCTGCATGCATGTTAGAGTGGATGTGTAACATCTTCACAGGGTTTGTGAAATCACTATTTCAGCACAGAAATTAAATATGACACTAAAATGATCTGACACTAATTAATCTATTGAATAAGGGGAGGAGGATTGGCATTTGGTCATCGTTTAGAAGAAAAAAAATCATTAACCTGTTAGGCAAAATACTTGTCTTTAAAGTACCTCTTAATAAATATACTAGAAAATGAAATAAAATGGCAGTGCAGTGTTATGAAAGGAAAGCAATTGGGTTGATCTCAAAGTGAGTGAGTATAAAAATCAATGTTTTTTGTTTAGTTTGTTAATAATTTTATCCTTAGAGCTCTCAGGCAGGTAGCTTTTGGTCATTTTTAAGATCAATCAAAAAGTTCTAAACATTATTTTTAAGGTATGCAGATCACTAGGCCCTCCCCGCCTCCTTTCTCTCTTTCTTTTAATTTTTTAATTTACTTTGGGGAGTTTTGGCTACCATTTCTGTTCTAATCATGTTTTTCAGGAAGTGAATTTGAACTTTGAACCTCACCTAGTTTGAATCCTACCTCTATTGTTTTCTATCTCTATGACTTAGGGTAAGTTACTTAACCACTGTGAATTGTTTCTGGATATTTAAAACAGGGAAATCACAGGGTTGTTGCGAAGATGAAAGAAGATAACATAAAAGGGAACTTATTGCAGTGTTTGAGACATAGTAAGGGTTAGTAAATATTTCCAGTTTTCATCTTTCTAATTCTCGTGAGCAGTTTACAATGAGATCTCATTACCACAGATTTTCCCTAAAATTATGAACCTTTTCCTACCCCTCTCCATTTTAAACCAAACCTTGAAATGACTGAACCTCATAGGAAGATGTCTCAATGCACGTAATCCCAGTAGCAGGAGAGGTTGAAGCTCCCACAATGCAAAGTTGTCAGGCTCTGATCTGGCAGTAGCTGTGGGAATTAGTCTTAGCTTCTATTTTTAACTCTGCAAGGAGTTGATTGGATGACCTGGGAAAACTCAGTTGGCATCTTATTTTCTTTCTGAATTTCTTTCTGCATCTTATTTTCTTTCTGAATTGTACCATTTGTCTAATCACTCTTTTCACTGACTCATTATCAGAAATGATATGAAGGTTGTTGAATTAGGGTGTTGATTTCAGAGGTAATGTTCTAGAAAATAGGAATTGTTCCCTTTCTTAAAAGCAATAGTTGACAATTTTATTTTTTTCTGATACAGTGTTGAAGTTCCTGGGAGAGGGCAACTTTAATTTATAAAGAGTTGTTAACATTCACTTCCTCTAACAAAAGCCTTTAAAGGGAATACTACTATCTTCCTTGTACCCCAATCTTTTTTTTTAATATGTAACTTTTGAAGTTTTTTAATGCTAATCAATATCATTAAGTTGTCCAAAAAGGAAAATTAATCTGTTACTCCATTGTACACCATATACAAAGGAATCTTCTTGGTATATGATATCTTTCTATTTTACTGAATCTCAATGAATTTAGAGAGTACATGTAAGAATTTTAATATTCAGAGTCTTATTCATAAATGTGCAGTACTGAGTAGATTCAATCACTAGCAACACCTTTAAACTGAAATCAAAAATAGAGCCTCAATTAACGTGAAAACTTTAGTACCAGAAACACCTGCCTATAAAAACTGCACTGTTAGTATACAGACGAGCTTCAGTATGATAACAATTTTGTTGGGCTTAAAAAGCACATAATTTTACATTTTTTTTTGACTTTTTATCATTATGTGGACCATTTAGGTCTAAGGAAACAAGTACAAAAACTGCCTAAAAAGCCTTCCATTTAATATGTAAGCCATAGTTGTCCACAAGAGAGAATTTTGTGGTGATCAACAACTCTAGCCAAATCGGCAATAATTTATTTCAGTTGGTAGAGTCTAATCATGTGTACCTAACTATGTTCTTTTAAGTAAAAAGTGTAAAACATTTTTAGTAGTAAGTTTGTCCTGAATTTCCAAATCAATATTTTTAATCCCTGTTTGAATACTGAATTCATTAGCTATTCACCAAAGGCTTGAGGCATAGATTTTGGGCATAGTCTGCTTCTAAGATGAGATGTAGCAAACAGTCTAAATTCCTGTTTTAAATATACATGTGCATACACGTATATTATACAAAAATTTATATACAGACGTTCCCCGAATTACAGTGGTTCGACTTACCGATTTTTCTACTTTACCATGGTGCGAAAGTGATACTCGTTTAGTAGAAACTATAGTTTGAATTTTTTCAGAGTATACTTTGAATTTAGAGTAGAAACTATACTTTTCCCAGACTACTGATAAGCAGCATGATGCTCTCTTGTGATGCTGGGCAGCAGCAGCAAGCCACGCCTCCCACTCAGCGACTGGATCACAACTGACACACTTAACAACCGTTCTGGTTTTCACTTTCAGTACAGTATTCAATAAAACAAATGAGATAGTCAACAGACTATTATAAAATAGGCTTTATGTTGATGATTTTGCCCAACTTTAGGCTAATGTGAGTGTTCTGAGCACCTTTAAGGTAGACTAGGGTAAACTATGACGGTTGGTAGATTGGGTGTAGTATAAGCATTTACAATTTATGATATTTTCAATTGATGTTGGGTTTATCAGGATGCAATGCCATAGTAAGTTAAGGAAGATCTGTACTTTATGTGTATTATATATATTAATTATATTTAGCCAATTATGTGTGTAAATATATATATGCATATATATGCATGTATATATGTCTGTTTTCATGAACATTTGCCTTCTCTTTCAAATATTTGATTATATTTATTTTTTTTTTGATTATATTTAAAATAAACAGAGAAGTTCTTGGAGAAGCATTTGAAGAATCTTTGTTTCCAGAGTCAACTTTTGCAAAGAAAACTTAGTTTTTCACTAGCTGTTTATTTTTCAATAGTTAAAAAAATATTTTTAAAATTTCAAAGTGATTCTTTAATATATGAATACGAATATGTATTTACTTCAGGCACTATATATGTGATTTATACATATGTGTATTTATATATATTTAGATGTTTTTAAACCTGATCTTACTGGGTTATAACTACTATCCAATTATGTGAGAATAGTGATATTGTTGCCTTTCAGCTTGGAACATACTTCTGTTTCATTTGATTATATTTTATCCATTAAGTGCTCTGGCCTTCCATTAGCTCTTTTGCTTTGAGGAATACATTTTATAGTGTATTAGAAATAGTCTTCGATTTTTCATGCCATAATTTTCCAGTGTCTCACAAAATCCTAATTTGGAATGTTCTGACTTGAATGGTGTCTCAGAATAGAGACTTGTCCCTTTTGGAATCATCAGATCTGTTGGTTAGTTACAGTATTTCTTATTTTTTCTGCTGGAGAGAGGGAGGAAGGAAACTGCACTATGGAACTTTCCAGTTTTTTTTTTTTGTTTTCTTACGCTTATACCAAAAAAATGCACTCTTCTAGTAAAACTAGAAACATGAGTGTGGCAGTTACATAGTTCCAAATGAGGACAACCTAATATACTGTAATTTTTTCAAGTAAGAGAATAACCCAGGTAGTATACTATTAACTAGATTTTTTTAAATAGCCATTTGTTGATTAATAATTCTATTCTTTTTCCATTCTTACTTTCATAACAATTTTACACAAAGGCTTATATTAACAAATGCTATCAGTTGTATTGTTGGTTTCCTCTTGCTTTCTGATTAGTTCTATAACTTAAAAATGCTTAAAGTCCAGACTTCTCAACTAGAAAACATAAGCACAGTCAAAGCAGTGTTTTTAAAATTAATTCTGGAATATATTTCTTTTGATGGTAAAGACATATAAGATTACAGATGTGTATGTTTGGATGCTATATAAATAAAAGTAATATGATTAATCATGTATTAATTTATACTACCAGAAATTCCCTCTAAATCCTTTCTAGGACACAAATATTTATGACATTTCTATATTGTTCTCATTTTATTATTTTAATGAAATATTATACAAGTAGTATTTCATAAAAACACTGCATCAATTGTAATACTAGTTTAGGAATTTTAATTTAGTATGTAAATATACTAACTTCTGTTGAAATTGCTATATATAGCTTAGGGTCAAAATGAATTTGAAGGTTATTAGTGTTATTATTCTGGTTTTTATTAGCTGCTGTCTCAAATTAATTATAAAGACAAAAATATCCCTGGCTTAGAGTTTCTGCACTATTAATGACATACCGAGATGTCTCTTGGGTATCAGTAAATGATATATTTTAGAGCATAACTTATGAAATGACTTGCCGGTTGGCAGACCACCTTTGACAATAAAATATATTTGATAGTCTACCTTTGCAAATTCATTGTACCACACCAATGTGATCTTGGTAATTGACATATGACTATTAAGCTTCAATCATTCTCCATAATATTCCTATTACCAATTATTAACAGAATAAAGGGGAGATAACAATTCTATAGTATTTATTCAGATTTTTATTGAAACTCGAGTATAATCTATATTTCTATAGTGCATTTTTTATCTAACGCCTCACTTAAGCAGAAGGAAGTGTTCTAGAGATTTGTTATCGCTTTTAAATGAAGTAATCTTTAACTATCTTTTATTTAAAAATACTAAAAAAAGTTTCATGGTCTTTAATTAAATATAAATATTGGAATTGTCTATGAAACTTTTGAAATGGTCAATCACATAAAAATATAGGGATATCCTTTAAAGCAGGGGTCCACAACCCCCTGGCTGTGTTAGGAACCCGGCCGACCAGCAGGAGGTGGGCGGCGGGCGAGCTAGCGAAGTTTCATTTGCTGCTCCCCATGGCTCGCCATCGCTGGCATTACAGCCTGAACCAACTATCCTCCCCCGCTCACCCTGTAGGTGGAAAAATTGTCTTCCATGAAACCGGCCCCTAGCTCCAAAACAGTTGGGGATCACTGCTTTCAAGCATATGAATTTCTAATATATTTATTTAGGTTATATATGCTGAACTATTTTTTACATAATAGCTCATAGGTAACCTTCACTATTAAGTATTTTATGATGCTGAGAATCGGAAACAATACAGGAACTAACAAATTAAAATTGTTTTTTCTAAAATGTCAAGTGAGAAGAGAAGAACGTTAAATAATAAATACAGCATATTCACAACTTGGTTTTGAATATCACACACATAGAGAAAAAAGACCCAAAGAAAATTTAAAAATTATTTATCAATGGTTAACTCAAGAAATAAGAGAGTCAGGTCAGGGCGACCTTTACTTTCTCCTGTTCTTATTCTGTATTTCCAAATTCATTGCAATATGTATGTATTACTTTTAGAACTGTTTAAGAAGAAATGTGCCAGTTTGGATAATTTGTTTTTAACATCTAAACATTGCCGAGTGTTGTTAAAATGTTCAGGTTTTATGTAGCTTTCTGGAAGATCTAGCGGGCCATAAAAAACTGGATATATTAGAGGAGGGGGAGTTTTCCCATCTTGAAATAATAATGATAAATAATATTTTTAAAGCATTAAATAATTTTCAAAGCATTTTTGTATACATTTTCTCCTCAGACCATCCTAACTCTCTAGAGTTGGTAGAAAAAGGATTATACTCATTTTGCCCAGGGTGGGGGTTGGAGGGTGGGAATTGAAATTCATGAAGTTTAGCAAATTGCCCATTTAAGCCGTGCACAGTTATTAAGTGGCAGGGCCAGAATTCTAACCTGTTTCATGCCATGGCCAATCTAGTGGTTTCCTCTATGCTGTAGGAACTGGACATATTTAAGAGGTAAGCACAAAAATGGAAATAGGTCTGAATCTTGCTCTAGTTACAAATTTGCCTATAGACCTCACTGGAGCCTGAACCAGGAAAATCTATGTGAATTTCTTTCTTCAACCCAAAGAAATGGCCATGTTAAATAATTCCTAAGTTTAATTTTAAAATATCTATACTGTCTGTTTTTTCACCATATTCCAGTTTGTGTATCTTGTGTCTATCAACTACTCCAAAGAACCATGCTTCCTACCTAAAGGATTGCATTGCTTAATAAACAAACATTGACAGTTCTGATGGTAACCTGAATTAAATAATATACCAATCATTTATGAGATCCGCCTTAGTATTTTTACACTCCTGAAATATCATCTCTATAACCTGCTTTTGAAAATAGTCTGACACCTACCGAGTACTCTTTCACTTCCTACACGAAATCAAGAAAAAGAAAGCATTTGTGTTTTTAATTTTAGTGAAGGGTTCTTGATTTACGAATTAGTCATTTAGTGTCATTTGAATTTCAAGTGTGCCTCAAGTAGTTGAGGTTGTTTCTGTATGACTTCTCCAGAGTTTTCACATATCATCATTAATTTCATCTTTCACTTGGGATTAGTAAAAGAAAAGGTTTATTTACTACTGTTTCTTAGTTTTCTTCATTTCAAATATTCAGTGCCTTATCAAAAATAATATTATAGTCTTATTACTGTTCATTGATAACAGATAATACCAAGAAATTGTGATTCTGGTTTTCAGTTAAAAAACAAAATGAGAAACTAAAGAAATAATTACTATAACAATTTTTTTCTTCATTTAGCTAATCAGATATTCACATCAGTGAGTGTTAGATTTTGAGACTATAAATCCCAATACTAAATGTTTTATATATTCAGAGAAGTGAAAACTAATAATTATTATGCTTCCTCTGTGCTAAGTACTGTTTTAAAACCAACTGGAATCCCCCCTCACAACAATCCTAAGATGTAGGTACTCTTTGCACCTATTTTACAGCCGAACAGACTGAGGCACAGAATGATTAAATTATTCATGGTCACACAGCTGGTAAGGCACAGATACAGGATTTAAAATCAAGTCTGTTTTTGTGAGAGTCCACATTCCCAACCCCTGTAACGAAAGCGTGTGATCCCTACTATTTCCTATATACCCATTTACTTGCTTTGTGGAAAGAAAGGGAGTGAGGGAAGAGGAGGGAAAGGGAGGGAGGGAAAGAGGGAAAGAAGGCGGAATGGAGGGAGGCAGGAGAATTGTCAAAATTCTGCCAGCTTGTTGATACTCTTTGTTATTTCTTATAATAAGGTTGAAATTAAGGACTTGTAGAGATTTACCTGGAATAAATAATTTTAAATTTCCTTAAGGGAAGTCTCTGGTAATATTATCAGACGGAGACAGCAAGTGAATTTCTGTTTAATTCTATTCATAATTAAAATGCTATATCAGGCTCATATTTGGAACAGACACAGTTCTGGTAATTCTCATAGTAATGATTCTACATTTTCTTAAATTTGTTATCATTTTTCTCACCCTCAACACTCTCGGCTTATTTAATTTTAGTACCTACTCTTTTTCTAAAGTCCATACGTTTTAGTTAGGCTTAAATCATAGGAAAATTGAAGAAAGTTTAGAGCCTGTAACAGAAGGAAACCACCCCCTTCCCACCCCGAGAGCCCAGCTCTGTCCATTTCTATCAGAGCTACACCACCAAGAATGGAGGAATTATTCTGATTGGTCAGATTTATGACACATTCTGTTACATAGGGTGACTGTATTCGTTTTGAGGTACAGAGCAGCAGTTTCACATTTCTTCTTGTCCGTTGCCTGGTCCTGTGAAAGCAGGTAAGTGGAGTGAAGGTCCTCAAAACCTAGACCTCAGTCTCTTGTTTCTGTTCCATTCCATTCACCAGGGTGAGCTTAATCCAGCAGAAGAGTGAGCTCTCTGTGTTTCGCGGGATGTTTCCATGCAGATGAGTCAAGTTCCATTTTGAGCCGGAAAATCTTGCATGCTCTCTCATCAACTTCTTCCTTTTCTGAGTATGTACTCAGGAAATGGTAACATGCCCCCAGTAAGCCTTTACCGCAGCTCTGACTCAGGGTTATTAGGAAGTAATTCCAAATCTCAGCCATGTTCTGTATTTTAATCAACAGATAATTTGTACTTATAGTTAACATTTACTCTGGATTATTCACGTGTTCTTATGCAGTTGGAACCTATTTCTGTCTTCATGTGCTTAAAGCTAGGATGAGTACGGATTTTAATCAAGATAATTTAGAAATTTTATTAAGTGTTTTTTATGTGGCAGGCACTGTTCTAGGTACTGGTGATAGAGTTTTAAACAGAGTGGTTACAATCCACACTGTAAGAAAGGGTACTTAACATTAAAATTCAAACAGGAAAGATGTACAGAAATCATACGCAAAAAACCAGAGTCAGTTTAATATGCATGGTTGGCATCTTGGGGATAGAAGAAATCTAACACAAGGAGTTTTACAAGACTGATGATATATAGTCACTTCAGTTGAACTTTGTTTTATTTAAAACAAGCAACTTTTTTTCAAACCAAGTAAAAAAATTATTGACAGTGATTGTGCAACTTTATAGCTCCTTATTTTAGTAGAGAGGGTGCTTTGACTTATGATACGAGGCAATTTCAGTATTTTGATAAACTAACCTGCAGCATTTTAGAAATTAAACTTTTACATTGATGGAAATTCTGATATTTGCCCATCAGTTTTATTTCATGCCTCCAAAATTATATTTTCCAATTTTAAATGAAAAACTGGCATATTATCTGTTGACACTACAGTTCCAAGTTTTATCATAGGAAAAGGTGGGTGAGAGGAATCCCCAGCTCAAAATCCTATCCAAATTTGAATTCTGAAAGTCTTTTTTTCATTGATTAGTAGATGTTGGTATCACATTATTTGCAATGACAGAGGACATTGTCGGGTGGTTATTAGCATTCATTGCAGCACCTTCTTCTGAGAATGTAGTAGTTTTTTTTTTAAACCACGTTGTCTCCTCTTGATCCATGACTCCAACTCTAAAAATATCTTGACTCATTCATACATCATACATTCAAGAAATAATTACTGATCGCATATACTATTCCAGATACCAGGCTGGTCACTAGGGAGTCAAAATGACTAAGGCACAGGCTTGGCTGTCAAGGAGACCCCAAGGTAGTGAATCTTTGCTTCTTACTCTTCAAGTGGCATTGATCCCGTGTAATCAGAAGTAATAGGGAATTAAGTAGCATTCATATTGTAATGAAATGTAGATAGAGCAGGGGATTTTCCAAAATCAGGCTTAATCAGAGATAGGGCAGGAATGTTCTTTGGGATTTTTCCTTCATGAGCATTGTTAACTATCCTTGAGATGCAATAATAGAAGTCACTGAGTAATTTATCAATTTGGTTTCCTATGGGAACCAAGATGAAGGACGTTTTCTCCTTTAGTCATTGACTTTCTACAGAGATAGCGAAGGTGCTTCAGCTTTCCCAGACAAGAAATCACCAGTAAACAGCAGTGATGGTAGAGGTGGTTTATTTACTACCATGGGGTTGAGAATATTAGTGAGCTGCATTTTGACCACTTGTCAAACATTTTGACATCTTGGAACAGAAAGTGTTATTTAAATATAAAAAGCATTTTCTGTTGAATTGCTGTTAGTCATCCCTATGAGGAAATGACCTATGAAGTAATAGATCGGGAATAAGATTGATTTCTGCTAAAGAGTCCTTAAAGTAGCTACATGTTTCAATTTGTGGGTTTTTTTCAACCATTTGTAAGTTACCACAGTAAAAACCCCATGTAAAAAGCTATCTGAACTTACTTTCCAGCATTCTTTCCTGGGCTTTCTCTATCTTTCCCCTTCTCCCTCTCTCTCAGATCAGAAGGAGAGCAATGGGTCTGAAGCTTTAGTGAGAATCAGAAGGCTTGTCAAAACAATGATTTCCGGAGCCTCCGCTGGGAATTTGCATTTCTAACAAGTTTCTAGGAGAAACTTCTGCTGCTGTTACTTATTTGGTGAACTACTGCTCAAGTAAAAGGAATGGGAATTTAGGAAGTAGAAAGATGGAGAGCTATGAAAAGCTGAAGTCAGCCTCTGATCTTCTTCACCAAGCTGCCCAAGCTATTGGGAAGATCATCACTAGTGCCCCAGGGAAGCGTATTGAAAGTCACACCGATTAGAATGGGCATCATCAGAAAATCTACAAGCAACAAATGCTGGAGAGGGTGTGGAGAAAAGGGAACCCTCTTGCACTGTTGGTGGGAGTGTAAATTGATACTATGGAGAACACTATGGAGAACAGTATGGAGGTTCCTTAAAAAACTAAAGATAGAATTACCATATGACCCAGCAATCCCACTACTGGCACATACCCAGAGAAAACCAGAATTCAAAAAGACACATGCACCCCAATGTTCATTGCAGCACTATTTACAATAGCCAGGTCACGGAAGCAATGTAAATGCCCATTGACAGACGAATGGATAAAAAAGACGTAGTACATACATAAAATGGAATGAACTTGGGTCATTTGTAGAGACGTGGATGGACCTAGAGACTGTCATACAGAGTGAAGTAAGTCAGAAAGAGAAAAACAAATATCGTATATTAACACATATATGTAGAATCTAGAAAAATGTTACAGATGAACCGGTTTGCAAGGCAGAAATAGACATAGATGTAGAGAAGAAACGTATGGACACCACCGGGGGAAAGCAGGGCAAGGGTGGTGGTGGTGGGATGAATTGGGAGATTGGGATTGACATGTATACAGTAATATGTATAAAATAGATAACTAATAAGAACTTGCTGTATAAATAAATAAATTCATTTAATTTAATTAAAAAAAAAAGTAATCGGCCCTCCTCTGAGTAAGTGATTGGCCGAGGGCATCATGTAGAACACTCTTGACTGTCCTACTCTTAAGCCCAGCTTTGCAGTGAATGAGCCATTTAACCTCTCTTTACCCCAGTCTTTCTCAGATTCAAAATAGTAACAGTAATTTCCCTTCCCTCTTGTTAAAAAACAAGACAAAACAAAAATGCAAATCCTGATGGTGCTTTCCCTTTGTGGAAAATTCTTTGGATTTATCCATCTATTTCTCTGATGTAGTAAAGAAGAAATTTAGCAAAATTTCTCTCTGTCCATAAAGATTTTAGGCTTCTAAGCTTAACTCTTTAGCGAAAACTCCCAAATGCCTGCTCTCCACTGCCTGGGGCTAGACATTTCCTTGATTCTGTCTAAGACGTGGGGAGCCACAAGGGAACAAGTACTTAAAGAGACTCTAAAAAGCCCTATCTATTCTGCACCCCCTTCACCACCAGCAGCTCTCCAGTTTATCCACTGCTCTTCTCACTCTTCCCACACCAGGAACACCAGCCTCTTACCTTGTACTTTCAACACTCAACGTCCTCCCATCCAAAGGCCCTTGCATGTACGATTTCATCTTCCGGAAATGTTCTAGAAAAGCAGTCCCTACACATATAAATAGAATGTGATACTAGAGGTTATGATAATAGGATATGACTACCTTCCAGTTTCTGGTCAAATGTCACCACATCAGTGAGACCTTGATCATCCTATAAAAAACAACTGTTGTGCATCCCCATGCAGGTGCACACATTAACCTACACATGCTCCATTCCATCTCTGATATATTTTTCTCCATATGTTTGTTCCCATCTGCCAAACAATATATCAATATTTTGGTATTGGTTTATTTTCTCTCTCTTCCCTAGGTGGAATGCAAATTCCGTGCAGGTAGAGTCATGGTTTTTTCACTGCAGAACCTACAACCATCATTGGCACATAAGAGTCGCTCAGTAAATATTTCTAGAGTGAAAAAAGGAAAGGTGATATATCCTTACGTTAGATTATCCAGTGCAAATTTTGGTATCTTTTGCATTACTTGCTCAAATGATCTTATACTCCAGTCATACTTACCTATTGGCAGTGCTTTAGAACCACCATTGCTCTTTATGCCCTCTTGTCTTTTTTAAAATTTATTTTTTTAACATCTTTATTGGAGTATAATTGCTTTACAATGGTGTGTTAGTTTCTGCTTTATAACAAAGTGAATCAGCTATATATATGCATATATCCCCATATCTCTTCCCTCTTGCGTCTCCCTCCCACCCTCCCTATCCCACCCCTCTAGGTGGTCACAGGACATATATACACTGACTACCAAATGTGAAATAGATAGCTAGTGGGAAGCAGCCACATAGCACAGGGAGATCAGCTCTGTGGTTTGTGCCCTCTTGCTTTTTAAATCTTGCTGTAGCCTCTGCCTAGAATGTTCATTTCTGAAACTTCTTTGTTGTCTTTCACATTTCTACATTTCCTTCAAAACACAAATCAGGTGTCCTGTTCTTCAAAAATATTTCATGATAAACTCGTTCTTTCTCTGTGTCCTCCTTCCCACCCTGGCACCCTGTCCTGGCACATATCTACTCATTATGTTATACTATTCTGTCCAGTTGAAACCCCTCCCAGCTTTACCAGAGACCACTTGAAAGCAGGGACTGCTTCTGACATCCAAAGCACAATGCCCCAATGCCTGGCATATGACAGCTACTCATAAATGATTAATAAATGAACAACATTCCACCTTATTCTTTTTTCTTATCATAAGAAGCTACGCTTCATTGCTTTAAACTTCTAAAATTGCCCTGAGGGATATAGTAGTAATGAGTGTTCCTGAAAATCAGGAGAATGGGCACTTATGATAAGTAGCTTGAAGATCAGCCAAGTGAAAACTGGAGTAGCTCTCAAACGAGGAAGAGGAGTGAGGCATTCAAGCTCCTTTAGGAGTAGCAAGTAGCAGCGATGCTGGTGTTCACACTGCCATGAAGAAAACCACTGCCGTGTGAAGCTCCTGACACGAGTAAATATGTAGTGCCTCTGAGGTATGTGACAGTATGTGATAGTAGATCATGACAAAACTCTTCAGCAGCCTTGTTTCTGGATTTTACCTCATCCAGCATCACTTGGTGTACGTTGAGGTAATGCACAAATTTTACTAGGTAATTAGGAATTATTCCTCTAGGGTAGAAAGATGCTATGTTACTCCAATCGTGTTGCTATAACAAAATACCACCAACTGGGTAGATTATAACAACAGCAATTATTGCTCACAGTTCTGGAGGCTGGGAAGTCCAAGACTGAGGTGCTAGCATGTTTGCCTTCTGGTGAGGACCTTCTTCCTGGTTCATAAGCTGACACCAACTCCCTGTGTCCTCACATGGTAGAAAGGGCAGGGGATCTTTCTGGAGCCTCTTTTATAAGGCATTAATGTCATTCATGATGGTTCCATTGTTACGACTCAAGCACTTCCCAAAGGTCCACCTACTAATACTATCACATTGGGCATTAGGATTTCAACATAGGAATTTCAACATAGGAATTCAATGTATAGAACATTCAGACCATAGCAGATACTTGGGACTCGAAGCTTGCTCTAAACTTTATAGCCGGGAAGACTCTGTGAAGCTAGTATGTGTGGCTGAGTCATGAATGTTTGAAGATGATAAAAGACCCATCCCAGCAGAAAAATCCTACACACAACTGAGAAACCACTGGGCATTGTGAATGAGTGTATGCCTTGGCAGAAAGATTTTACAGCTGTTCCTCCTCACATCTGTGAATTATGCATGATATTGCAAAAGGACTTTTAAAATATGAGCAATTTGGAGCAAAAATGACAGAAAAGAGAAGTGCAAAGGTACAAGGTGAGTGAGTATTGAAAGGCAGAAGTGGTATATTGGTAGGCCTGGAAATCAACTGTGGGTAATTTAAGTTGATTAAATGTAGCATAGAAAATGTACAAGAAAAGGTTGAGGGGATCAAATTAACAGGCAAAAGAAACAATTTTCTCAACAGTAACATTTTTGCCAGATCAAAGTGAAAGCAGTCCATAAGAGATTGAGAAAATGAGTCTATTTTCTCATTCCTTTGTCATGTAACCAAGGAATAAAATAATTCCTTGGTCACATGACTAGATCTAAGGTGAAAATTAGAAGTTTATCTCCATATAAGGAGGCAGTCATTCTCAGGAAATAACATTTAATTTGAACAAGAAAGAGGAGATCAGAGGCATGAACCAAGAGATAAGAATTTGTCTCACTTATTCGTAAACTATGGGGCCCAACTGTCGAACAAGAATCAGTATCGAGGCTGCAGAGAACAAAGTTGTATTTGGGGTCTTAATAATTGCAATCCTGGAGAGACAGATTCAGGTAAAACCCAAAGATGTTTTGTGGAAGAGAAAGAGTCAGGGACTTATAAAGATAAAAGGTACAAGGTTGTTAAAGCTGTCTGGCAGGCATTATGATTGACTCTGACGCAGGAAAGGAAATATTTGTCCTTAAGGGATTCTCTGTCACAAGTTATTTTAGGGTAAGGGTCCGATAAGTATCTTGAGTTTCTGGAACGTGGGCAGATGCTCTGGATGCCTGTGTCAAAGCAATAGGTAGTCAAAGTTCAGATTCCATCTCGGCTGAGATGTGCCTAAGTCACACTTCCTCAGTGGCTTCCTCAGAGGCTCCATTTGAGAGAGCTCTCCCTACCAATAATGACTCCATTTCTATTTTCCTTTCACACAGCTTACCTTCACTCCTCAGATTTGTTGGGAACTGATAAGCATATTCTCACCATAGTACTTGTTGTCGCTCACTTGCATTAGAGTGTACCGTATCCAACATCAATAACTGATAATATTGAGTTTTGTTGTATTTTTCTCAAATTCAGAGTTATTTATTTTAAAGCATCAGTAAGCAAACTATGGCCTACAGGTCAAATCTATTCTTGGGCTAAGAATGGTTACTGCATTTTGAAAAGGTTGTAAGAAAAGAAAAAAGGAAAAAAAGGAAGAATATGTGTTCGAGACCTACGTAGGTCATAAAGACAAAAATATGTATTACCTGGAGGGCTTAAATTTAAGGGGATAAAGTTGATATTCACATTCATTATATATATATGAATATAATAAATATATTATGAATAACAACTGAACATAATAAATGTATATACTGAATGCGAAGGTTTATATAGACACAGTTAATTATAAGAGAACAATTTTGTCTTACACATTGTAGAATTTCACACCCTAAAGGGTGGATTTCTAGATAAGAGAAAGAGAAGATATATATTTACCAGTTTATAGTTCATTGAGGACAAGAAGGAAGAGGATTGAGGCAAGTTCACTTCATTTTTGCAATTACAACATTACAGAGGAAAATGAAGTAAAAAATGTGAAACAGAAGCCTGATTGTGGAAGATGCATGAAGGGAATGAATAAGGCAATGAAAGGGTATAAACTACTTTGAGAGCTGTGATACCAGGAGGAAAGTGGAAAGTAGTAATGTATGTCCCTGCAGGTATTTGTAGATTGCCTTACACTCTGAGATTTCTCTGCTGCTGCCCCTCCCCTAAACAAGTGTCAGAGAGGATTGGAGCTCTAGCTTCACAGCGCTTGCTGACTTTTCAAGAGAAACATTGCACAGATAGACCCACAGACATACTTAAGTAGATATCCACAGCTCTGTTGGATGTGTAGTATTTAGCTTCTTCGGTCTGTGTGTGAAACACTTCTAACATACTTCCTTCCCCTACTCCAATGGCCACAGGGCCACCAGTTTTCAACCTGTTTTCCCTGTCCTGTTAAACACACCTCTTTTTCTAGCAGCTGAATGGGAAGGAAGACCCCCCCCCTTCAGTTGTTATCTTCCTCGAAACTGTTCATTCTAAACGAATTCTCACATTTCCCTTCTGAATCTATCTACCATCTCCCTCTATGTCTAAACTCCTGATAGCCAAATTTATTGAGCGCTTAAATGTATACCAATTACCGTTTGTCAGTGGCGTTTAACCCTCACACATATTATCCACATTACACAGGTAAATATTGAGACTTAGAGAAAGTAAGAAACTTGCCAAATGTTGCACACTTAACAAGTGACATGTCTAGGATTCAGGCACAAAAGGTTTGAGCCCAGAGGCCATGCTCTTAATTGTGAAGTTAAGCCCTCTGGGAAGAAGTTAACACCTGTTCAAGGGAAATGGAGGGTCCATACCAGCTCCCTTATTTATACCAGCCGCCAGAGGGGAAAGTTTAACAGAAAAGTGTTCCCATTTAATTTTTCTATTTCTTTAACCATTGAATTAAACAATAACACATCCTTCTTAAATGTAATCTCTCTTTGATTCAAGCTTTCTGATTATTTCAGAAACTTCAGTGAATAGTTTATATCTTCATAAATTTTTTCTTTAATTTCAGAACTTTGTGAGAAGGAAAATGTTATTTTCTTTTAAGTGATTAGATAATTTTATAATATTCTATGCTAAAAAGTATACTTATAGATATAGTTTATTATATATAAAATTCTATGTATTTAATGTATACTTTTGTTAAAGCATTATAAAATAACAACTGAATTGTACTCAAATAAATACATCATTATTCCTCAACATTGACTTAATGTGCACTATAGTTCATATTTTTTTCTGATTAGTTCAGAATTATCAAATTAGAGAATTATCATTTTGAGACTGGTTTTTACTAACTCTAACTTCCATGTTCCTAATGAATAAACTAAGCTTTATTTATCCTTAATATTTTCTGACCTCTTCACTTCAACTGAAATCTCGATTGTTTCAAATGATTCCCTTACCATGTCCACCACAAATTTAGCTTTCTCTTTCTCTCGTATAAGAAGAGCCAGCCTGCTTCTTACATTTATGCCACTTTCTGATTATTATTTTGTAATCTCTGTATTCCCCTAATTTTAACTTACTGTTAGGAAGTAAAGTTGGCCCTCTCTCTATTCAAACCACTCCTGTATCCTCCAGAACCAGTGCCCACTTATACTTTGCTGAACGAGGTCAACTACAGTTCACCAAGCTTACCATTTTTTAATTTTAATTAATTAATTTTAAAATAATTAATTTTATTGAAGTATAGTTGATTTACAGTGTGTTAGTTTTACGTGTACAGCAAAGTGATTCAGTTATACATATACATATGTCTATTCTTTTTCAGATTCTTTGCTCATATAGGTTCTCATAGACCAAGCTTACCAATTTTATACTTTCATTGCCTGTCTTCATCTGTGCCATGACCTCATTTCTCATTCACATCTCAAAATTAAACTTTCAGAACTCTATTGCAACAACGATCAGTGGTCTAATGAACTTGTATAAGATGACCACAAGTTGAAATATTGTAAGCATTAGTAATATAAAAGTCCAACTACTGTCTGTTCTGCAAATGAATATATGTTTCATACTAAATATATGTTTAATACGAAAAGTTTCACCATGGTAGTGTGAGTCTTTCCAAAATTTATTACATTCCTATTATATGCCAAGCACTGACTTACTCTTTGATTTCGTTTTTCCCCCATTTTCTTTTCGAAACACAGAATGACAACTTGGTGAAAAAAACCCTGTGGTATATACCAAATACCAAGATATGTATCCTCTGCCCATCCTCATTTGTGTATTCCCACTCATCCCATCATAATTAGATTCTGCCACTTTTCTCCTCAGCCCTGTAATAGCCTCATGTCTACTCACTTCCCATCTCTTCCCCATCTTTTAATCTCAAATACAGTTCATACATACAGAACGTCACCTGAATGATGTTCATTACTGATGGCTGCTTGCTTTCTTAAGAATGCTTAAAAGATGCAGTGTTGGAAGAGAAAACTGTCACCACCTGCTGACTTGTGCCCAAAGTCTCAGAGGCTGAAACTTCTGCTTTCATAAATGGGGAGGCCCAGCACAGAAGTGAAATGAAGAAGTGCCATAAAAGAGCTTATGAGCCTTTTAAAGACTCCCCAGGTAATATACACACACACATACATGTACACAAGATGTTCAGTGTGATTTCAGAGAAATTCTCAGACACCTCATATGTCTTGAACACTGGGTAAGACCTCTGCTTCCAGACATTCTAAAATTTACTCTTGAATAATGCAACCCAGAGAGCTGTGTACTTGGACCAAATTACTTATATCCTTTATAGTATTATTTCTGGCAAATTACCCCATCCGCTTTTGGCTTGCATAACAGACAATTACAAGAATTTCTTTTCTATCTATTGGTAGAGGTCGTCTTCCATCACATCCTTTATACAAAGACTATATAAATGCACATAATGTCTTACATATTATTTCACAGTGTTAACAGATACTTGGTGTCCAATGTAGAATAACATGAACTATGGGCTAATAATGTTCTATAAAGAATAAAGTAGTTCTTTGTAAACTAGACTGTTTATATATTTCATACACACTGTTTCCCAGTTATTCTCTCTTATCGCTTAATAACTTCTTTTGATGTTTTTTCTATATCATTTGTACTAAAGTGAAACAAAGCAAGATGTTTTTGATTGCTCCATACCTGGACAAAAGTGTTAGAATGGAAGCCTAGAGGCTGCTATGGTGGTAGCAGTCATAATGAAAATGAGAGAACCCCTAAATGGATGTGGTTTTCCTGCTTCAATTACCTGGAGATTGTTTTCCAGTGCTGACACCAGGATGTTCTGAATTTTGCTTTAGTGAAAGGAATTAGTGTTTCCTCTACAGTTTTAATTATAATTTTGTTTCCTCTAAAATTGCTATGTAATTTCATTGACCATTGAATTAATACAAAGTGAGCTCCTTGGCCTGGCCCTCCAGGCACTTTAACTGTTCTAACCTATCACTGCGGCTCCATCACGTCCCCTTCTCCTACACGTGGGCCTGTGCTGCCATCAAACTGCACAAACCTCTCTTCTCTCAAGTGCTGGGGAGTTTTCTGATCTCTGTGTCACTTTTCATTCTGCTGATTATGTCAGGAATTGGATTTTCTTAGATGCGATGCATATTAAATCTACTTTACATGTATAACATGCTTATATAGTTAATAAATTTGACCAAAAATTATTAAATGATACCTAATGATGACTACGTCAGAAAATCATATATATATATATATATGCTTTTTCATATATATTTATGTCTTTCAACACTAACCTCACCCTCTACATTCTCATAATACTTAAAATATGCTTGCTTTATGTTTTCCAGGCCATTGCATGTGGTACTCTCTTTGCCTGGAGTTCTCTCCTCCCTCCGTTCTTCTACTTGCCAGCACTTCCCCATGTAATGACCCGATCTGGAGAAGACTTGTTTCTGCCCCTCTTATGGGTTTCCTTAGTACCCTATTCTAAGCTCTATTAATTCACACTGCATTGTAACTCCCTGTGCATTGTCTTACTTCATCATTGTGTCCCCAATGCCTATACAGCACCTAACGTTTGGAAAGTACTCAAATAAATGAAAGTTGGTGACATTGAAATACATGTATAACTGGTTTAGAAGAGTTAAATGATAATTGTTATTGAAAGTCATAAAGATACTTACGCCTTTGATCCAGTAATCCAGGAGTCAAAAATTCAAATGCTTTCAGGGTCAAGCAAGTAATCTAAATGTGCAATGTTGGCCTGGGGGAAGGCAATGGGGAATACAGGTTACTGTACTTGCCTCACCTAAACACATTCAGATTTACACTTTTATAAATACTGTCGACACAAACCACACAAACCGTAACCCCTGTCTCATTCTAAAGAAACAATTCTGTAGAGGAAAAAAAATATTCATAATAATGTTATTTGTGAATCTGTCTGTAATAAGGAAAAAAATGAAGAGAAATAGGTAGTAATAGGGATCTGATTAAATTAAATATAGATTGTATCCATTAAATATCATGTATTCTTTAACATGAAAATAATCCCCCAATCGTAATACATGAAAAATGCTTTCGTTATTGGAAATAGTGAAGGAATAACACAAAACCCTGTGTTTCCTATAATTGCAACCATGTAAAAATGTACATCCTTGTTTAAAAAAAAAGTATTATGCAAAATGAAGATAACTATGTTAGGGTGCTTAGAATAGAAATGATTTTTTTAAAGTTCAGCATTTAATAATGCCGTCATTTTTCCAATCCCAGTCTCTGGAGAAAACTTTGGCAATATCTCTTGGAGTCTTAGAAGTTGACACCTAGCAAGCAGAACCAGGATACTTTGGGTAAAAGCTGAAGAATATGAATTGTGGGCTGAGCTACAAATAACCTTGTCATAGCAACCTCCAAAGATTTCATAGAAAAGGCATGACTTGGATTTCTCTGTTTTTTTTTTTTTAAGGAAAATGACTAACAAGATCCCTTTTGAAACAGTTCCGATACAGTGAGGGATAAGATACAATAAGTTTGATAAAGAGTTTTGTTGAGAAATTGGGATAAACTGGCATAACCTTGAGATCAGAAGTGAGGCTCCCTAGTGTAGCCTTAACACATTGTTTTGTGTGTGTATTGATTAGTTCTCAGTGACGTAACACTTCTGTGATGCCAGTCTGCCTTCCCTGCAGATAATGATTATTTATTTAATAATAAAATATTAAGAACAATATAATAATTCTATAATGATAATAATGGTTATTATAAGTAAAGAAGTTCAATTCTCCTTGTTAAGAGACATTTAATATATTTCTCTGATTCTTTATAAAGGCTTGATTATCTGTTCTCAGGGTTCTTCTGTGATACTATATATAACCGCCTGGAAACAGGACTGTGGAAATACTGATAGTATCAATGGAAATCATTGTAACTCCTTCCTTGGAAAGGGCGTGTTCCATCAGTCTCATTGCCTCATTTGTTAAGCTGAATCGCCATCCTAAGTGACAGATCTTTTCAGTGTCCAAACTTCCTGCAAGGATTTATGTATTAACCCCATTCTGTTTGAGTTTAGATCAGGAGTGTCCCTTAGGTTATTTTATGAACCCAGGTTTCCTGTAGTTTGCAAAAGCTGGCCCAGCCCACTGGCAGAAAATCTACTTCTGGTAGCATAGTCCTGTGGTAACAACTTTGGTATCTTGCACAAATAAGCAGCCTTGATATAGGTCCATGTGGTTAAGGAGGAAGACATTGTCAGTAATTACTTTTATGGGGGAAATTCTAGTTAGCAATTTTTTTCCAGTTCGAGGTAAACATGTAAATCTGGGCTTATCAAAAATAGCAATATATCCAAAGTATCATTCTCAGACTACACACAAATTTTTGACTCTAGCTTTCTGTGTAACATTAGAAAAACAAACACACAAAAAAGCGTAGTCAAATCACCTATTACCTCAAAATAAGGAGCTGTGTGGCAGCATCAGGAAGCATAATGAGTTAAGCCAGAATTCACAAGTAGCAGGGCTGTGTGTGAAACCCCTGCAGTTCAGGCCTTATCTTTGAAACTGGCACCTGATTGCCCTTACAAGTAATACCCGTTCACTCAGTTTTTGAAACAATCAAATATATACCATAAATATCATGGTTCTGCTAACACCTTTTGATGTTTTCTGAAGCCACTGGTAGAACTAACCTTTTTAACCATCTGCTGAGGACAGAAGTCATGTTATAAGTCAAATGGAACTTTGAGTTCTATTTACATTTCTGAACATTTGACCACAAAATTAAGCCTCAGATTCTTAAAAGAAGAATTCAGTCTTCTGTGCAGGTGGAATCTGTCCACTCGTTCATTCAACATTTACTGAGCTGCTGCTTCATGTAGAATGTACAAGTGGGTTAAAAAATGTTTGAGGAGATTACTGTCTCGGTAGCCATCCAACTAATCATCACTCATGCTGAAGTTTTGAATGAGAAAAAAAAAAGAGTTGAAACAATATGTGTTAAATTTTGCACACAAATAGCCCTAGGGAGCACAAAAGGGAAGACTTTTTCCATTGAAAAAATGTATGACTTTTCTGAATAAATTAATATGTATCTTAATCATCTATGTTTCAAATGAGGAAAAAGTTAATTTAACAATCATTCTGTAAAACCCCTATTGCTTTGAATCATATGAAACTTGTTGCTAATTTGAGGCTTTCAAATTTAAAGTCATAAGATAAGTTGATCAATCAATAACCTTGAAATTTAGGAAAGCGACTGACATGGGCTAGCCAGGACATTTTTTTGCAGTAATTTGATTTATAACTCTGCCCTAATCACTCTTAAAAATCAGCTAGACAGTAAAAAGTTCTCTACCTTCAAACCTCTTGATGAAGTTTTGCAGATTAATCTGAATGAGTTTAAAATGTGAAGAAAGGATGGAGAGAATCTAAATTTAGTTTCTCTGGATAGCCACATGCAAAAGAATGAGACTAGACCACTATCTTATACCATACATAGATATCAACTTAAAATGGATTAGAGACTCCAATGTAGGACCTGAAACAATAAAACTCCTAGAAGAAAACATAGGCAGTATTCGCTTTGACTTTGGTTTTAGCAACATCTTTCTGCATATGTCTCCTCAGGCAAGGAGACAAAAGCATAACTAAACAAATGGGACTATTATCAAACTAAAAAGCTTCTGTACAACAAAGGAAACATCAACAAAATGAAAACCTACCAAATGGGAGAAGATATTTGCAAATCATGTATTTAATATCCAAAATATATAAAGAATTCATGCAACTCAACAACAGAAAAGCTAACAATCCAATAAAAAAATGAGCAGAGAAACTGAATAGATATTTTTCCAAAGAGGCTATATAGATGGACAACAAGCACGTTAAAAATGTTCAACATCACTAATTATCAGGGAAGTGTAAATCAAAACCACAGGGAGATATCACCATTAGAATAACTATTATCAAAAAGACAAGAAATAACAAGTGTTGGAGAGGAAGTGAAGAAAGTGGAACCCTTGTGCACTTTTGGTGGGAACGTAAATTAGTGCAGCCACTATGGTAAATGACATGGAGATACCTCAAAAAATTAAGAATAGAACTATCATATGATCTAGCTATTCCCCTTGTGGGTATTTATCCAAGGAATACAAAAGCACTAATCTGAAAAGATATATGCACCCCTGGGTTCATCACAGCATTATTTAGAATAGACAAGATATGGAGACAACCTAAGTGTCCACTGATGGATGAATGGATAAAGAAGATACACACACACTTACAATGGAATAATAGCTATGAAAAGATGAAATCTTGGCATATGGGACAACATGGATGGACCTTGTGGGTATTATGTTAAGTGAAATAAATCAGATGGAGAAAGACCAATACCATAGGATTTAACTCATATGTGGCATATAGAAACAAGCAAAACAAAACGAATGAACAAACCAAACTGAAACAGATACAGAGAACAGAGTAGTGGTTACCAGAGGATAAGGGGGTGGAGGGAGGGCAAGATGAGTAAAGGGGGTCAACAATATGATGACAGATGACAACTAACATTCTGGTGGTGAGCACACCGTAGTGTATATAAATGTCAAAATATAATATTATACACATGAAACTTATGTGTTATAAACCCATGAAAATATAAAAAACTAAAAATTTAATAAATGAATTTACTTTAATTAACTTATGAAACAGCAACATACTTTGCCCAATTTACTTAGCTTCAGAATTTTCATTTGTACAATTTGAACCAGAAGAAGTATCTTTATTCGTCTTTTTTTTTCTCCTAAAATTCTAAGACTAAATTGTTATTACAATGTCTTCATAAAATTATTAATAGAATGCTTTCATAATTATCTCACATAAATATTTAGATAAATAGCTATGTAATAGCTGAATTTTTTCAAACTGTTAAAGTATTATATCTACAGGTATATTTCAAGGTAAGAAGGATTAAGCTGCACAGATATAATGTTTAATGATATTTCTCAAGTGATAAGAACTTACTATCAGAAGCATGTAATATGTTAGTACCCTCACTATGGAGTTCAGATTCTCTCTTCAGCAGAAAATGCTCAGGGCATATGTGAGTGATGATTTTTTTTTTCTATGCCTATATTCCTATAGCATTTCTTATCATGATCTCATTGTGTAACTGCATTTAAAGTGTGCTCTTAGGGACTTCCCTGGTGGCGCAGTGGTTAAGAATCCACCTGCCAGTGCAGGGGACACGGGCTCGAGCCCAGGTCCGGGAGGAACCCACATGCCGCGGAGCAGCTAAGCCCGTGCGCCACAATTACTGAGCCTGCGCTCTAGAGCCCGCGAGCCACAACTACTGAGCCCGTGTGCCACAACTACTGAAGCCCACGCACCTAGAGCCGGTGCTCTGCAACAAGAGAAGGCACCACAATGAGAAGCCCGCGCACCGCAACGAAGAGTAGCCCCCGCTCCCCGCAACTAGAGAAAGTCCGCTTGCAGCAACGAAGACCCAACGCAGCCAAAAATAAATAAATTAAAAAAAGATGATTCTTTAATAAATAAATAAAGTGTGCTCTTAAGCGTTTGCCAATTAAAGAAACTCAACATAAAGACCCAAAGACCCCATCTGAGTTTGTTAAGTGATGCAGTGTTAATAAAACTGTGGCTCATTGGAATCTAGTGTGTTACAGGATTTTTTTGCACACTTAGCTCCTCAACTGATTTGGTTTGGATTCTAGTCAAATTACTTGGCACCTTGGTTAAGTGGGCTTGTGAAAAATACCTGATGTATACAACCACTTCATATGGAGCTAATAGCTATGTGCTTGCTAAGTATTTTGTGAGAAGAAAAGATGAGAGAGCAAAGAAAGCTGCATTTCCTTAAAAGCCCTGAACTGTAACATGTATGTAAAGACTGGGTAATTACTGGGCAGAAACAGGCCTGCCAGTAAAAGCCAAATATATGCAGCTCCCTTCTTTTGCTGAAAATCTGTCCTAGTTTCATGTTAAATTATATATTAAAAGAATACTGCATTTTTCTCTAATGATGTTTTTATAATATAGACGGTATGTTTCTGACCAAAGACTCTACATCCACAATATATGATAAAAGCAAAGGTATAATTATAAAATATCATACTCAACTCATTTAAGTAGTAAAGTATATTCTAAACCTCATAATGGACAAATATAGGCACTGTGAGGTGGTTATATGTCTCTAATATATTTTAAAAAGGTATATATCATGTTCAAACTAATTTCACCTATATCTTAAATTATAAGTATATGAAATGAACACATTAACTTTAATTACCACTTATTTACACTAATATAAGTCTGTTCCCCAACAAGAAAGATGTACATATGTATATGGGTGTTTGTATGAGTTAGATAACTGGCATCTTTTTTAAAACTGTCCAAGAAAGTTTGAAGTAATGAATTTTCATGTAGCATGAGGAGGTAATCAAAATTATTCTCCCATATTTCCTTAATTCTAAGGTGCCATATGTTGTATATGACCTTAAGTTAGTGAAACTTTTTTTGGAAAGAAAAAGCAAGTACACCAAATGTGCACATTAGAAGGAAAATTCTGGTTTTATACATTTTATAATGAAAAAAATGAAAATGGAATACATATTTTTATTTACCTTAGAATTAAATTTGAATTTAAGCTTCATTTCTACAGTAACCTTTAGAAATTTTTATTATGCAGTCTTTCTTGATGACAATTTGTAATTTGCTATGATTGATTTAGAATTTCCAAATTTCCATCCATTTTTAGAATTCAAAATTTTGGCTAAAACCATCAATTATTTGAAATCTTCTCTCAATCTAGACTGTGCATGAGGCCAGTGTCTGAGCTGATCCTCTAGAGAGCTTCATGGAGAGTATAATAAGGGGAGCCCTTGTTGAGTAATTTATAGTTGATTAACATCCTCATGAATTGCTCCCAACTTTATTCATGATTCTGAACACTTGAGATAATTGAAATACCAAAAGAATGAGTATAAAGCTTTTAGGACGAATGGATACTTGAGCCTACTCACAGTCTCTTTGAGGTAGAGGCTCATTTTGTGCATAAGTGTAAAGAAATGTATTTTTGGAAAAATAATTCTAGTTCCAGTTAGAAGATGGTGAACTCAGAGATTTCATTTATCACTGCTCAAAGTGTTTAGAGCCATTGAAAACATTTCCCCCTAGACCTTGACATGATGGACTTCTTTTAATCAGCAATTACAAAAGTTGACCAAGTGCCAGGCCTCAGTGAGTAGATTATTGGGCAAAAATCAGTTTTTTCCCCTTGTACAAAACCTGGATGCATCCTGTCCAAGGACAGAGTTAAACAGGCAAGGGAAAGTTTATTCAAAACTATTGCAATTGGAGAGAGAGATTGGAGGAAACTCTGCTGAAACAAAAGGTGGGAGAGTTTCTCAGCTCTGGAGTGAGCTAGTGGACTGGTACTGGAGGGCATTAGGAGGAGACTGGTTAATGTGATGAGGCCATCTGTGTTTGCTAATCAGCACTTATTGAAGGTAGACTCTTGCCCTCCCACAGAGGATGCGGTGCTATCTTTCTTGATGATTACATTTTGAAAAATGGCTCCCATGTCCTTGAGAAAGACATTCCTGGGTTGTAAATCTGGCAAGATTACTAGAAGAAGATTTACGTGTCAAAGGGGTGAAAAAAGAATTTGCATGTTTTTTAGAGTAAATGTTCTAAATAAGGGGAGGTCGAGGGCCTACAAGTCAGGAAGAAACCTGTCTAAAGTTTTATTAAGCTGAAAGGAATGTTAAGGCTGTCTTGGTCAATCTAAACCTTGAACACAGGTACAGATGTTTGCCAACTCTAGAGAAAAGCCTACAAGTATGGCAAGCTCCTTTACCTTTAATCTCCCATCCTCCCTAATCTGATTTAGATATTTCACTTGTGTTGTCACAGGCTTACCAATATCACAGAATTTATCAGGTCAAATTGCAATTTTTTGTCTGTTTACTACTCTTGACACTAGACTATAAGGCACCTGAGAACAGGGATCCTGTTTACATTTGTAACCACAGGACCTACTGTAATTCCTCTTACCTCAATTAATGCCTGCTAAAATAAACTGAATTCTCAAAAATTAACGGAAGAGTAGCTGAGATAGGAAATAAGAATGTGGGAATTACAAAAAAATTAAGAGCCTTTAGTTTAGTAAAATGAAGACGGTAAGGGAATAGGATCAGAAGCCATATATTCCTAGAAGGTATGAAATTTTCTGGTAAATCCTAGAAAACTAGAAGTTGGCCACGCCCAGTGGAGATAGGAAAGAGGGCTCACATTTAATGTACACTATATGGTAGATACTATGTTAGCATATCAAATTTAATCCTTTATCTGTGAAGAAAGCACTGCAAACCCTATTTTATAAGTAAGAAAACATACCTGGAGTGGCCATATACCACCTACCAAACAGTGAACCAAGATTTAAACACTCACCTTTATGGCCCCAAGTCATAAAGCTATTAAACTCGGCTGCCTTAAACATAAATTATAATAGTTTAAGTTTAGGAGAGAACAATGATCAATACTTTTAACTTTGCATATGAGATGATATCCCTAAGAAGGGATCACCCTCAAAATATAAATAGAATCAATAAGTATCAGATGTATCTTTAAATACTAGAGACAAGCAAGGTTGTAAAGAAAACTGGTGATGTTTGGGGGTACCTTGCAAAACTTTTGAAGGTGGTGTCACCACAAGGAGGCTCTGTCTCTTGGTAGCACCATCAGCTCTGCTTCTGGATTGGATGGATATTGAGATGACATCAGAAGTGCTCTTCTCTTAGAGTTAGGACATTCTCTGATTCTTTAGTAATGAAATACCTTTGATTCTTTGCTTTATCACCAAAAAAGATTGTTTAAAGGAACCACCTTTCTGTTTTTCCAGATACACACTGGGAATGCTATTTACTGACTCTCATTACATGCTGGAGATATGGTGGTAGTCCCCTTACATATCCCAGTATACCGTACAGAAAACAGTAAGGCTTCTGGCATCAGCCCCATATGGTTAAATAAGCTACTTAAAGGAGGATATTCCTGAACTGGAGAGGGATGTCTGGGACAAGAGCAAGCAGGATGGAGAGGATTTAATCAACAATTTAGTTTTATCTGGAAGCCTGATAAAATTCAAATACCCATGTCTTGCTTACATGGGACTTATTTTTCAACATAATATGGCTTGACAATTTTTCTTAAGAATTTGGGATGAGAAGGAAAAATTAATAATTTAATCTAGTCAATAAAAGGAATATTGATGTTCCTCATATTTCTTTGAAATCCTTTGGTAAATTTCTTGACTTGTCATCTGACTGATTTTTACCCTTTTCTAGAAAAAAAGCATAGCGGGAGGAAGTAAGACCTAGTGCTTTTCTAGTGTACTCCTGGCATTCTTCCAACTCTTCTGGAAAACATCATTCTATCACTTATATTCCTGTAGAATTGTAAGCTGAAATGAAGAACCCTCTTACACAGCCTCTTAGACAAAAGTATCACGATATTCTTACAAAGACTCTATCCAAACAGACATATTTAAAATAATTATTAGTTCATCATCATGCCCCCACAAGACTGCAGGGTTGCTTCGTAGCAGAATCAGGCACCCTTAACAGGAACATGCATGAGAACAATGGTGAAAAGTGATCGAGATCTTACAAAGGCAAATTCTTTGAATTAAATCTTTGTGAAAAGACATCTTGGGGAAAATGAGTTTTTTAACCTAAGAATTGTTTCCTGAGATTGATACATTATTTCATAGCTAAACATCAACCACTTTCCATAGAATAGATAGAACAATGGAACTTTTAGTCTTTACATAACTTAGGGCACTTACAAAACATTATCAGTGTTAGCTTGAAAATGAATAATATTTCTGTGTCGTCCCATTATCTTTAAAACTGTATAGATATATAAAGAAAGGAAGTTACTTACAAAAATAAATACTACAAATATATTTGATTAACGACATGTTCTATTTTTATGTCATACATAGACTATAAAAAATTGCATTCTTTTAAATTTGAACAAGATATAAGTATATATATATGTATACATACATACACACAAACGTGCATTATCTATCTAACTCCCATTTCCAGTGGAAAAAAAAGAAAAGAAAAAGCCTACAAAGCATTGTCGCTTTGGGTCTCCTAGATTGACTAATTTTTGACTAGTTTGACTGAATGGGCTGATTTGATACTACAATACCTGTAAAGGCACTAACTTGCTTCTATTAGTAAATGGAAGAAAATCCAGTACGTATGGGCTCTCTTGATGCAATATGTAAACAGCCAGCAAGTTCAAAGAGTAAGCTGAACACCCTGGCAGAAGACCTCAAGTTTGACCGTAGTCCCATCTCTGGCTTGGACAATTCACTTAACCACCATAGACCTCATATTCCTCATCTGTAAAAGGAGGCCTCCAAGATTATTTTCAGCTCTAAAATTCCTAAAGTTCATGTCCATCAACTCTAAGTAGCATCATTCTTTTTTCTCATAGAAGAATTGTTTTACTGCATTGGTCATTTGACTAATGTCTATGTAAATATGAGAAGTAGCAGGCTTGTTCGCCAATACATTCACGTATCAGGCAGAAAATTTTCAATGCTGGCTTTTTCTTCATGTCTGATTCCATGTTGCAGAGCTGATTTTTAGTTTCTGGAAATTAAAAACATGCAGGTGCAGATATAGTATGCTGCAGCCATTTATATCACCAGCCATAATGTTTTACAACAACTGGCTTTTTTGCATGGTCTTTAGAAGAGGGTTAGATGAGCGCTTCTGTTTTCCTTTTCTTGAGAAGTTTTATAACACCACCAAAAGGTCAGCTTTAAAATGTCAGACAAGATTAACAACAAAATCTTGGAAGACAGCCAGTCCACCAAGGAAACAAACCCAAAGGACTATTTACAGATGCAAACCTTAAATAAGCAACAGAACCCGAGAGTGGGGTGAGGGCAGGGGAGAGAAATACTTTGTAGCCAAGAAATACTTTCAAGAGATGCCTCAGGGCATTGAACTGTTGGAAACCAGTAGCGGTAAACAAACCTGGCCCCCAGCAATTGCTAAAGGCACATTCATGAGGAAGTTGGAAGCAAGAAGTCTAAGATCCTGAGTGAGAGAAGCAGAATCATGAGCCACACCCACACTGGGTTCTATACAAAGAGAAGTTGATGTTAATATTTTAATTGCAAGGAATTGAAAAAGTGGTTTCCAATCCCACTAGTTGATGCCAGGCCAGGTTTTTGATTATATAACTGAGGATGTAGGTCTATAGTCCTGACAACTGAGTAGTAGAGAAGATGCTGTTTTCTTCCCACAAAAATACCACTTCTGGGCTTCCCTGGTGGCGCAGTGGTTGAGAGTCCGCCTGGCAATGCAGGGGACACGGGTTCGTGCCCCGATCCGGGAAGATTCCACATGCCGCGGAGTGGCTAGGCCCGTGAGCCACGGCCGCTGAGCCTGCGCGTCCGGACCCTGTGCTCTGCAACGGGAGAGGCCACAACAGTGAGAGGCCCGTGTACCGCAAAACAAACACACAAACAAACAAAAAAACCCAACCACTTCTCCTACTAACAATTCTAAAGGGGCAGAAAGCCTTTAACAGAGAACACATTGAAGGAGAGTCACAGTTATTTAAAACCAGAAACTTAAATATTGAGGTAAGAAGCAAGTAGGTTTAGGCAGAGAGCAAGTTACAGAAATTGATAAAATCTTTGCACTTTTAGTTGAAATTTTTTGAAATTATAGACAGAAGTGGAGAATTCTCTGCAATTTGTATTTTATCCAGTATTCAACTAAGTGGCCTATTAGTTTACTAGGATGAAAACTATCTTGCTGGCAAACGTGGAAACTAATACTGAAACAAAAATATAAGGCAGAGACATATTTTTGTAGCAAAGGATTTCAGCAGCTTTGTCAAGGTTGACACCAGAATCATATTATAGTTATACTTAATATAAATGTTAGATTATGAAATAGATAAATGTATATTCAGGAGAAATAGTCAATAAATTGTACATAACGTACTACAGTTGTAAATGTTAGGTTCTTTTCAATGAATACTTTATAGTGTTTTTGCGATCTTTTTAAAGAGCCTAGTTTTTAAATAAATACTATTTCAAATTTGGGGAATGAGAAGTTTAAAATAAGATGAACCAGATTTCTACAATCCATTTTCTGATGCTCAAAGTGGGCAGACTACAAAATGGAGCATGGCTGAGGCCATGTGGTAATCAGTGTGTTCCTTGCACTGTTTGAATTATATTATACATCCGTAATATGCAGGGGCACAGATCACTCATAGGTTATGCTTTTTAGGCAAACTTTTACACACGAATAATAACTAATTAGAATAGACCTTAGCAAAGCTGTGATGTTTGCTTGTTTCATCAAGCTCCACTTTCTGAGTTTCCCCTGTGAGTCTATTGATTGCTCTGTCTTCTTTATTCCCTAATACCCTCTGCACAACACTTATGCCCTCAAGTTCTCTTCCTTCTTACACATCATCAGAACTTGCTTTTGGATCATTCAGGCTGAGGTAAAAATGACTACGATCTTAAAGCACAACCAGTATTTGAATTTTAATGGGAAGAAAAGATTTAAGGTAAAGGGATGAGATTCAGAGATAAAGGGATGAGAGTTGAGTGCCAACTATGAGTTAGTAGATGAGAAGACATTTTTAGGCATCCAAACTTTTCTGCATCTCTAATCATAATACTAATTCTGCAAGCTATATAGTTGGAGACATGCAATCATATGAAAGGCTCAAGATACCAGAAAATAGAAACCAAATCTATTTCTTCTTAGTTCATAAATAGGGTGTGGGTTTACTAAAGAGGCCATTAAAATTGCTCCCTGTTTCCTGAACCCAATCCACCCAGCAAGCGAAAGGAGTTGAATAATGTGGCATTTGAGTTGGTTAATGGCAGGGAGAATTCAGAGTGGAATTACAGATGTAAAATGGATATCAGGATGTTATTAGTGTGTATGTGTCCATTGTGTATGTGTATAGAAGCCACCTCTGTCATCTAGGAAAAGACATTTAAATCTCCCAGAGTTATTAATTCACTGAGAAGAAACGATAAAGTTCAGCATCCTTTTGTTGCTAAATTGGGTCATATTTGAGGGATGAATCAATAACAATGATTTCCTTGAAAGGTCTCTCAAGGCTATTGATTTTTTTATGGCACTGGTATGCAAGGGGGTTTTTCTGAAAGGACACAAGCAGGTAATACTATCTTTCAAGAATTTTGGTAGTAGTAGTTGAGCAAAAACTACAGTATGATAGAAAGCAGTTAGTTTTCTTTGTCTCATATACAGAGTTAAAATTAAAAAGTGAAAAGACCCTATGTTTTATCATTTTATATTTAACACTTATTTACATAAGTGTTAAGACAAATTGCTCTTACTACCCGTTATGATTATTAAGGTACCAAAAAAAATTCACTTTGAAAACGATTCCTGAATATGGATACATTTTGTATTCAGAATCACATGGAAAAAGAAGCCTCTTAACTTCCATGGGCCAGTGTCCCATAGTTATTGATCGTTATTCATGGGAAATAAATTAATTTTCTAACATTCCATCATTTGCTATTTTTTTAACAAAAGAGGGATTTTATTGTTCAGCACAGGGAAATATAGCCATCATTTTATAATACTTAAATGTAGTATAATCTATAAAAATATTGAATCACTATGTTGTACACATGAAACTAATATAATATCGTAAATCATCTATACATCAATAAAAAAGAGGTATTTTAGTTTTCTTATCAGCTGTTCTGTTCTTTGTTAAGAAGGGAGGAAAAAAGCACTGATTCTAAGGAAGTCAGATCCTTGATTTGCCTGATGATTATGAATATGAAAAAAGTGTTCTCTACAGAACAGTAGCTCTTAATCAAAAAAGGCCGGCTCTAACGTACTCTACAAAGAAGAGTGTGCCAAGATATAGCAAATCCTTTTTGATGTTTTTGAAGTTTAAACAAATAGTGTACTCTGCATGAATCTTATCTTTCAACTAAATCGTTCTACTGTGGAATTTATGATGCTATAGTACTAGTTTACGAAGAAAGTGCAGTAGGCTCCACATGTCTCCATATCTTATATTGATGGCATTTAAATTCTAATACCAAACTGCTACTGTTTCATAAACTAGGAGAAAATTGCGCTGATAACAAGCAGGAGAAGCTGGCAGAAACAATAGATTTTCCACTCTGCTTTCTATTGTTTGTAAGCCTAATTACCCTAGTTGACCAATTAATGACAACACATGACAAAATTTTCCTGACTGCTAATTAATTAGCTCTAAGTTCACTAGTTCTGTTACTGCTAAGGCTTCCACTAATTCTATGTGTGAATGTCTTCTTACCCTACTCCTCCTATTTTCCTCTTTGAACTTCCTCATATGTAGAGAACCCATTTGATTGACTTAAGAGTCAGAAGATACTTATAATCAGAGAAAAAGCAAAAAAGAATGACTATAATGCCAATTAGTATAACTATTAATTAGAAATTATGTTTTGAGGATTTTCAGACAGAAGAGGGGTAGAAATGATAATAGTTTAGTTTTAGGAAAGCTGTAGTACACAAATAGAACCCCAAATCACACCACAGATAATTTTCCAGGAATTTAATATATCTGATATACACTCAATTTGTGCCCATGAATGGTGAGCAACTAGAAGTAAAGGAGAATCACATAGTTACATTTCTGGACAAATCAGGTTCTCAGAATGATGTAATAATGGCAGTTTACCTCTATCACTTCTTAGGCTTTCTTATTTACTATGCTAAATGTTAAATGAGATTTCTGAGTAAAAGCATTACAATGACTTCAGCATTGTGGGACATGAAACACAGTGAGAACTCAGAGCAGGGAAGGAAATAAGTAAGGTAAGAAGGAAAAAGAATTGAAAGAGCTGAAAGATGTATTACTTGGATGTCAAGTGTTAGGAGAGTTTATTTGTGCTTTTTCTTAGTCTTCATAATGCTCTTGTCAGAATGGTAGTAACATACCCAGTTTTTTAGATGAGCGACCTTTAAGTATAGGTTGCACTTGATTGTCTGCCAGGTCTTCAAGTCTGTGATGGGGACAGTAATGTCAGAAATTTCAATCCCAGTCAAAGCAAGACCTGGTAGAAACACCATTATGGAAGTGCATAGTTTTGACCCAAATTTGACCACATTAAACTGTTGCTCTTTCTTCTCCAGGATGATAGTCTATATTTGAAGAAGAATTATAATTCTTGCCCCATAGCAATTTCTCTGAGTTCTTTGTTCCAACTAAAGCCTTTGATTGATTTTCATATTAGCAAAGCCCTGGAATTATGTGCAAAATGCTATGAATAGTTATCTACCTATCTATTTTTAGCAAAAGGATGCAGAGCCATTATCAGATTCTCAAAACTCAATCAGATTATCTAACAGTTTCCATTAAATGAGGTAATGAATGACCTTTCTGGATCCAAACATTATAATATTTTCAATCCTTACCGTGGTCCCTGAAATGTCTATTATCTCTAATTATCAGTAAGGGAACTGAGGCGTAGTAAAGTCTAAGTAAGTGAGAGGTCTGGAATTCAAATCCAGGTCAGTTTCAGGCTTGAACACGACTAATTCTATAGCCTACACTGCATTCTGTGCTCTCACTGTAGATAATCAATAAGTGTTCATTTCTTTCCTTTACCCCAGTTGGGGACAAAGAACATGGGTGTGTGAAAGAAAGTACAGATTACTTTTAATATAAATGATATAATAATAATGCTAGTCAGCAGTTACGGAATATTCATATTGTGCTAGGAGTTGAGCATTAAGTACTTGACAGGCATTCTTTTATTTAAAATCTCATATATATAATACCTACCTTAGGAAGTAGGGAATATAAATGTGCCAAGGTGATTGAAGTAACGTGGTCATGTACAGGCAATGAAACTGGGAAAGGGTTTTCTGGGCTGATGGTTGAATGTTGGCCAAGACATTAAGGGGAGAAGGGATGGGCACTGGTGGGGAGACTGAAAACTTATTCATCGTGGGGAGAAAACACTGGTGTTTAAGCATCGTACTGCTTGCTTCAGAACTGTTACCCTCATAACCCGAAAACTGAGGTTTTGCTGAAAGCTGAAGGCAGATTGCTTGCAGTGTGAAAAAGAATTTACTGATATCTATTCATCTCTTCATGTTTGAACCTGACTGTTTTGCAGATTTGTTGAAATGACTCAAGTTCTCTTTCAGATCTGGACTAAATGATTGTATCACAGCATTAGGGCCCATGGAGCAGCATTTGCAAGCCCATACTCACCTCCCCCCTTTTTAGTGTTTTGCACTCTGGAAAAGCAAACAACAGCAGCAACAACAATATTTTATTTCCTTTTATCTATAGTTATTATTCATCTTGTCAAGAAACCCAATTTGATATATTTATGCTAAAATATAAATGAAATTTTTCCAGTTTTATTGAGATTTAATTGATATATAATATTGTATCTGTCCAAGGTGTACAATGTGATGGTTGATATATATATATATATATTTATAGTGTGAAATGATTACCACAATAAATTTAGTTAACCTTAATTCACATAATTACAAATTTTATTTTTGTGATGAGAACTTTCAAGATCTACTCTCTTAGCAACTTTCAAACATAAAATACGGTATTGTTAACTGTAGTGACCGAGCTGTACATTACATCACCATTACTCACTTATCTTATAACTAGAAGTTTTTACCTTTTGGTCATCTTCACTCATTTTCCTCACCTCCAACCCCCAGCTCTGGCAACCGTCATTCCATTCTTTCTATCATGAGTTCAGTATTTTAGATTTCACATATGAGATCATAAAGTATTTATCTTTCTCTGTCTGACATTTCATTTAGCATAATGCCCCCCAAATCCACCCATGTGGTCACAAATAGCTAGATTTCCTTCCTTATCATGGCTGAATAATGGTAGGTTGTATGCACCCCATTTTCTTCATCCATTCATCCACAAAAAAACACTGAGGTTGTCTCCATGTCTTGGCTACTGTATTGGGTTGGCCAGAAAGTTCATACAGCTAATGAATACACTGTTCAATAAAACTTGGTGAAAATGAAAAATGTGTCTTTTATTTTTACTTAAAATAAATCTTTGGCAAAGCCAGCTAGGCATCCCTTTGAGTAATGACTTATATCACATTGAAATATTTTAAACGTATGAACAGTAATAGCTGAAATGACAAATGTTACTAATATTGACACAATTTATCAAGGAGAATATGTTAGAATATGTTAAAATGCAGATGGACAGTGAAAGAACAATTATAACTTTTAACCAAATATTGTCTTGATATTTAGACCATTGGTTAAAATCATGATAACAGGTTTCATCCACTTCAAAAAAGCAGAATATTTGCAGATCACTTAACATTTACTAGGTATGTTCTCAGTCTGGAAGGATATATTTCATTTACATGTGTCATTTAATTTAACCACATCCCTCTGTAATAGATAGTGTTATCCCTATTTGCAGATAGGAAACAGGCTCAGAAAGATTAAGAATGTTACCTAATTCTAGTAAGTAGCCAAACCTAAACTGATCTAATTCCAGGGCAAAGCTCTTTCTGACACATCAGTGGGTCTTTATCTCTTTGACAATTGTTGAACATTAAAAGTCTTCTTCCAGGTAAATGCATAAAGAAACAACATGAGTAATGACATAACAATACAAGTCTCCCTAAATAATTGGTGTGTTTGGCCTTGCTTTTGCTGATAGATCTTTTGCAAAATTGCTTTTCTCTGAGATAGTGGACTTTAAATATTTTCTTTGAAGACTTTCCTAAATTATACCGATCAGAAACCTACTTTGCTTTAAGGCTAAAGAAAAATGAAAGCTTACTTAACTACACTTAGGTGCCAGGGTCATACTATGAACTCTACACCTGCCAGGCTTCATGCTAAGATAGATAGGGTGGCTCAGCAAACTGTCCAGAGTCCTGTGATTTCTTTCTGATATTCTGAAGTAGAAATAATTTAATAACTGTTCACAAAAGAGAGAAACACTGTTTCTTGGTCCTCAAATCATACTGCTGTAGGCTAATTCTTTCTCTCTTCTGTTGCCCCTTAGTATAGAGAGTGTGTTTTGGGGACCCTCCTTCACGATCTTCTCCATTCCAAGAGCATGTTACATAATTCCAGGACTTCTGAAGCAGCCAGTTTTGCCAGATGGTCTTAGGGTTGGTTGTACCCATATATGTATAATCCTGAACTTCTCAAGTAAGGTCCTTAGAGAGCATAATGGCTAAGAGTATTGGTGCTGATACCAGACCTGAGTCCAAGTACTGCCTATGCCCCTAACTAGCTGTGTAACCTTGGAGAAGTAACTTAAGCCCCTTAAAGGGATTAGATTTCTCACCCAGAAAATGGTATAATAAATGCATCTACCCCATATGGTTAGTGTGTAACTTAATGTACCTTGAGATGGTGCATGTTAAGCATTAGCACAGTGCCTGTGTCTTGTTAGTAATACCTGCTTTTATTATTAATTATTCTCTTTATATCCCCAGTTCCAGCCAGGTGCCTAACGTATAAGAGCTGTTCAGCAAATATTTACTGGATTGAACCAGCTCTGAAATTTAAGCATTGGGTCAGCAGCAAAGTAGTCACCCCACCATCATTTCTCCCACAGAAAGGGAGAATAGATGGAAGCCAGCCATCATACTTCCTTTTCTTAGTCTAAACTTCCCATCCAGCCCCAGCAATAAAATAATCTTCCTGAACCCCAACAATTTCAAGAATTTTTCAAATCACACTATATGAAAATATCTGGGTTGCCCTAATGTAATATGTCCCAGGACCTCAAGGTCACCAAGCTTATGTTAATGAAGTCTAGTTAAGATAAATGATTAGTTAGTAAACCAACTGCTTATGAGCTCATTGGGCTTTTTAAAATTTACTATCTGCGCTTCATAGAGACACAAGTAGTTTGCTTTTGTAGGACACTCAACAGTCACAGTAGTCTTTTAAAAAGCACAAATCAGACGCTATTATTGCACTGCTTCTAACCTCTAAAGGCTATCTATTGTAAAGAGATTAAATTTTCAACTACTTAGCCAGGCTCACAGGGGCCATGTGCTCTGGTCACTTGCTACATCTTTCCCTGACCTTCATGGGGTTCGAGGCACAGTTGTCTTTTTCAGTCCCTCAGATGCAACAATCTCTACTTCTTGCTCTCCCAGCTTTAGATTGGCTAATCCTTCTACCCAGACCAATTTCCCTCTGATCATTAAGGTCTCGGTTCAAACGCCACCACTACTATCTTGACCAAAGAGACCTGCCTCCTCAGTGCCTCTCCATCCCATTGTCCAGTCGTATTTCTGTCACTGTAGAAATTTATGTACATGTTTACTCTGTCTTTCTCCACCAGTGGACATTTGCTTAAGAGCAAGGACTTTGTAATATTTTGCTCACCACTGAATCTTCCAAGGCTTCCAGCAGACACTGGCACCTAGAAGGTGTGTAGGAAATGTGTGTCTAATAAATTAATAAATATGTGGATGAAAATAAATGTAAAACACTAACACAAGAATATTCTTCAAAAGAATAATGAAAAATAATTTCAATAAGAGTCATTCTTAGTTACTGATACATGACTTAGTAGTTCCCATTCAATTTAAAATGTTCCATTTTTTTCTGATACTTCACAAGTCATTAATTAACTGTTGCTCACTTTTAAGGCCAATCTGTGAGACATTATTTAACTTGTCGACTCTAAAGTTCCAGCATTAACTCAGGCGGGGCTTCACCAAGTACTGATCATGTGACCTTGGCCTCTCATTGCCTCAGTTTTCTCATTTGTAACATGGGTATAATAATAGGCTTATTTCATACGCCTATGAGGAGGAAAACTTCATATATGTGTGTGTGTGTGTGTGTGTGTCTATATATATGTATTTAAACAGTGTCTTAGAATAGTGTCTGGCACATGATAAGCATTACCGAAGTATTGACTGCTGCTACTAGTACTGTTATTATGAGAACTAACTGTTGAGAATAATCCTTCATATAGTGGTTTATTCCACTGAAGATAAAGGAAACTCATAGAATATTAGAAATCAGATTAAACACAGAAAGCCAGTAAAATACACCAGGACAGAAGTTGATGCGAGTGTAAAAGCGTAGAAGAAAAAAAGGGGTTTTGTTTTTCTTTTTCTTTTTTAAAGAAGGAAAGAGCCTAGAAATAGGACAAAAGCTAATTCATTGGCTATACTGACATGGAGATCGCTGGTTACCTTCATAAGTAAAATTTCAGAACAGTGGGCAGAGAGATTACGGTGAGAGAAGTCAGATGGAGGTAAATTATAGAGTAAATGGGACGTGAGGAAATGGAAACAATATATGATGATAACAATTTTGAAAAGTTCAGACATGAATTGGCTAAAGAAGATATGCAGGGATTAGGGGAGGAGGGAGGCTTTCATGTTGCATGTATAGTTTTTAACATTTTAAGTTGGAGTTACTAGTCTAGAATGAGGTTGAATTTTGGCAAGAATCATTCATAAGGATTAGATGGGTTGTAGAAAATGTAGTGCTGTGAAGTATTTGAGAAGATGAGAGAAAATGGAATGCTATCTGTAGTGCACGTGGCCTTTTAACTTTAACTCCTGTAGTGGAAGGGAATACAAAGATCAATGCAAATGCTAATGAATTAACGGATTTGGCAGTGGACTATTTACTGACTTCTGTGTTCCTAATGAGTTATGAAGCGCCTCACCAGATCAGAGTGAAGGAAGTAGAGAGGATGGAGGAAAATTTGAGGAGGGTAGGCAAAGCTTCTAAGAAAATAGTCCTTAAGGAGAATTAGAAAGAACTTACTGTAAGTCAGAGCAATATTTCCAGTCTTGAAAATCCATTTAAAGTTGGTGATTATTAATTTATTGGAATACCAATTTGCCCTGCCACATGATTTTTCTCCAGCTACCTGGATATAAGTTACACAGAGGCAGAAAAGAGTGAGAGATAACAATCGAGGGAAAATACAATTAGTATTTTTTTTATCTTTTTCCTCTTCCCCGCTCCAACTCTGGGGAGGCTTCATGGACATGGCTGCCCTCCCAGCCTCCAGCACCACTCTGTTATCAAAGAACTCAAAGAAATGGAACATAGGTTTCCCACTTATTAATTTAGCAAAATCAAAAATTATATATAATGCTTTTTGTTGGCAAAGATTTTTGCAGTATAATTTGTTTCCATCTTTTGACAAGTAATTCGGCAATGTCTAGCAAGATAAAAATGTTAATAGCTTTTTACACATTAATTCTAATTCTGGAAGCTTATGCCAATAAATAATTTATAATCCAGAAAATTATTATATAAAGATGCTCATTGTCATATCATTTGTAATAACAAAAAATTGGAAACACCTTTAATTGTTAACAGTAGGAAAAGACTTTAGGAAATTATATCCACTTAGTAGAAAATTACACAGTTACTATATTATAATTACAAGATGATGGAGCAAAATAGAATAATGCTTAATAAAGAAAGAATGAAGAAAGCTGACCTAAAATTGTGTCTTCCTTATGACAGTAATTATGTAAACATATCAATATTTATTAAAACTTAAAAGCAAAATAAGGTTTTAAAAGCTCTGTACCAGTAATGGGGATGTAATGTTTGTTTCAAAATATTTTTTAACATAACTCTTATAATTTTGTTTTTTCTACTCCTCTTCTTAAGAATTTCTGATTATTACCTCATTTTTCATTTCATAGTTTCAAATAAAGTCAGCAGTTTTATCATCAGAGAAGATTAGATTTATTTGACAGTTCATAATTCCAAGTTATTTGGTATAAAAAGACCATATACACTTGTAGGTGCTTTCAAAATAAAATTTCGAGATTTTTTTTTTTTTGCTTAGTCTTTCCTAGTATGGAGATTAAGCAAACTACCTAAAATTGCTAGCCATTCTTTTTGCATTTTTCTCATTTTATTGATTTATCTTACCCTTCACAGAAATGATAACAAATGAGTCTGCAGTTGTATCTGCCAATTTCTTAAATCCTCTATTATCCACATTATGAAATCATACTAATATGAATGCTTCCAGTATTTTCAGAGCTCTTTTGTTATTATACTTTAGCATTCTGTATGAAGTATCTTATGTAAGTGTAAAATTTAGACTCAACTTCTGGAAGCTTTTGATTTCTTAGTTCAAAAATGAGAGATCCTTAGTTCAGCCATATGATTAACAATTACTTGTATAGTAAGAAGCTCCTAAATTATTGTTTTATGGATACCTGGCAGTTTTCTTGCCATTTCTCAGAAGTTCTCTATTAAACACATTCTCTCTCTCTCTCCCACCCCCCCCTTTTAATCACATTGTGATTAAAAGCACAGACTTTGGCATCATGAAGTCTAAGGTTCAATTTCCAATTCTGTAGTGACTGGGCCACTTCACTTTAGGCAAGTAACCTAATGTCTCTGAACCTTGTTATTTTCATCTGTAAAATAGAGATTACAATTATATTAGACAATCCTCAAAACATCCGTAATGATTTTAGAGTTTCAGAGTCAGGTACAAGCAGGCACTCAGTAAATGGCTAGTGCTTTTATTACTTTATTATTATTTAGGTCTTGGTTTTCCTTGAGTCTGTGAGTCCCCATAATGAAATGTAATTTCCAGTAGATTGAGTAACACCTGTTTTCACCAAAAATTTTAGCTGAGTTCATTACTTTCTGTGCAACCCAGATTAGTTTTCTGCCTTTTCTTCTGTGCCGTATGTAGGTGTTCAATAGATTTATTTAATAAATGTATCGATGCATGAACACGTAGATGAATTTTTAAATGCTTCTTTTTGAGAAGGTAGAACAAATGTGACACAGTACAACAGATAAGAAAATAGTCCATGGGGAAAATGTCAAAGTCATGTATGTGCCCAGGGCCAGCCTAAGAAGAACTGCTTTTTTTTTTTTTAAGGAAAAATGTGTTGAATAGCTTATTTTAATTATTTTTAAAAGTTAAGTACAGGGACTTCCCTGGCGGTCCAGTGGTTAAGACTTCGCCTTCCAATGCAGGGGGTGTGGGTTCAATCCCCAGTCGGGCAGCTATGGTCCCACATGCCTCGCAGCCATAAAACCAAAACATAAAACAGAAGCAGTATTGTAACAAATTCAATAAAGACTTTAAAAAGTGGTCCACATCAAAAAAAAAAGTTAAGTACAAAAATTTGCTGCTGATTTACATATTTAGGACCAATAAAATAATGTGAGATTAGCTGTACTAAAACAGAATGTTGAGCTACATTCACATTAAGTGACATTATATAGTCTAAATTTATGGAAAACTTCTGAGATGGCTGAAAAAAAGTAAGATGGTGAGTGACCTTTGAGCAGAAAAAGACAGAAGGAGAAATGGCCTTTTCTACATTCTATTGTGCCTCTAAGTAAAATGCTTGGTAATCTAGCTACAAAGCTGTATGTCATTTGGCTTTAGGCACCTACTGTGATTTACCTTGTGAAGATCAGATTTTGCCATGGAGAGGATTTGTAAAAGTATCACACATTCCAGTACCGTCGGCAACCACAGCTACCAAAAACTCCAGTTTAAATTGATGAACCTAATATCAGATGATCGTATCATTTCCTTGTGGGTGTTCTGGGGAAAGGTGGGTAGGAAATGTATAAAAGTGAATACTTTACTGACTGAAATAACAATTCATCATTTTGAAAATATAAAATACATTAAAGTTGTTATAGCATCATGCATTAATATTTCACTGTACTTTAGACATTGCCTACAATCAATGTTTTCTGCCCTTTGAAACAGAATCATACTTGTGGTATGCATTAATCATATAAAAGATTAAACACTGAAAAGAAATTCAGCCTTTAAAGACAAGTTGCTTTGATTTATTCAGTGGGTTCTTCTAAAAAGTTAATACCAAGAATTATTGCTTGTTGAATTGGAGTTACAAATTCTTTCAGAGTTACTTAGTATTTTCTTTAATATCAGTATCAAGGAAGGTAAAGCAAATTTACATATTTATTATGAAATAGAGGCACATAATCATAAAACAAGAAAACAACGTTTTTATAGACTATATTTTAGAAGTGTTTTAATTTTACAGAAAAATTGAGAAGATAGTATAAAGTGTTTCCATATACACTATACCCATTTCCCTCTATGATGATTACTTATATTAGTATGTTACATTGTTACAATCAATGAACAAATATTGATACATTATTGTTTACTATAGTCCATACATTAGTCCAGTTCCTTAGTTTTTACCTCATGTCCTTTTTCTGTTCCAGGATTTCATCCAAAACATCACATTACATTTAGTTGCCATGTTTCCTTAGGCTCCTCTTGGGTTTGATAGCTTCTCAGATTTTCCTTGCATGACCTTGACAATTTTGAGTAGTTAGGTTTTTGTAGAATGCCCACTACTAGAATTTGTTTGATGCATTTTTCATGATAATATTGGGATTATGTGTTTTGGGGAGGAAGACCACAAGAGTAGAAGGGTTATTTTGTCAGATCACGTCAAGTGTACAAAGTATCAATATGCATTATGAATGCTGAGGTCGACCTTGATCACCAGGCTGAGGTGGTGTTTTTCAGGTTTCTCCATTGTAAAATTACTGTTTTCCCTTTTCCATATTGTACTTTTTGGAAGGAAGTCAATATGCTCAGCCCACAACTAAGGAATAGAGAGTTATGCTTAAGATGGAGTACTACATAAACTATTTGGAATTCTTTTGCACTGGAGATTTATCTATTCTCCCGCATTTATTTATGTATCCAATTATTTATTTATATCAGAAGAACTCATGGATTTTTATTTTATACTTTGGGTTATAATCTAATTCTACGTTAGTTACTTTGTTCCTCAAATTGCTCTAGTCCTGACCCTTGTGAACTCTTTTCAGTTCAGTGGCTCGTGGGCCACTCTGAGGTATCCCCATCCTATATATTTTCTTGGAACTTCCTAACTTTCTGACATTATAAGATGGTCTTGTATATAAATCTTGTATATTTACTGCCCCAGTCCTAGAGTCAGCTATTTCTTCAAGGATAACTAGGTCTTTTTAGTGGAGAACAGTATTAGACAGCAGGATCTGGGTGTGGGGTGTGCTAATTGCTGCCCGGATGTCATTGCTTCTAGATCTTCTCAGCTGACAGAGCAAAGAGATAATATGTGTGTACATTACCCATGTATACGCACATATCTATAAGTATCTCTCTACATAACCATGTGTATTAAGGTAATATGAAGCAATATTAAGCTAAACATGAATGTATATTGATGTTTCCAACTTCAATCTGTTACCACATAGACCATCTTAGGCTCATCTCTTGCTTATCTTTAAATTTCAACTCCAGAAAAACACTTGACTTTTAGAAGTATGAAAATCAAATTGTAGCTACTTTGGGAAGCCACATCATCTAGCAGAATAATTCTTAAAGGGCAAGGTGTATATCATCAAATTTTAATTTACAGTCAGCAGTACTTTGTAACATCCATAGGCCTCCAGACCTCTGCTTCCAAGAAGATGAAGTAGCCCATTTCTCCCAGGTTCTTGCACTTAAAACTAAAACCCTGAACATAACAACAAACAAACATAGGAAGACACTGAAAGGTGGAAATGAGAAGGCAGACTTAACTAGGGACTTTGGGACTTGAGGAATAACATGGTGATGAGTCCCCTGTGTTTCCTGTTGCTTCCCATACATCCTGGAGAGGGTATTACAGGAACCCCCAATCAATAACCACCAACAGAACAACAGACAAAAAAAGCTTCAAAAAAGAAAACACAAAACCCCCGTTCCCCCTAGCCAAGGTATGAGGAAAGGGGTTGCCAAAGACAGAAAACCCTTTGGGCAATAATATACACACTGCTCGAGCCAAGTGCCAATGGAATATTGCACCCATCCCCTATGTCCTGTGGTTTCAGTTGGGCCAAGCTAGGATTTGATCTTCCACACCACCCCACTCCTGCCCTCCAGAAGAGGCAGCGCTCTGATTCCCCACCAGGGCTGTTTCACTGTGGTGCAGTGGTGAGCTGAGCCTCCACCCCTTTGCATTAGCGAAGAGACTTTCAAAGGTGGTGCCTGACAGGCTAGTTAACACTGGGCTGCCCTCACACAGTCATGGGGTCCAGTGGTGGGATCTAGCCTCCGTCTCTCCCTGACATCAATAAGAATAGGATGTTACAGGTTGGAGGGAGTAGGCACCCCACTAACCCCCAACACATGGTGTCAGTGAGACCCAATGGGGTGCTGAAACCCCATAACCGTCCTGAGGCAGTAAGACAGAATGAGATGGCACAAGCAGGGCTAGTTGGCAGTTCTCTTCCTCTTACCCTGGTGTCAGTGGGGCCAGCAGGTAGCTGACCCTCTACCCACACCCGGCATCAACAAGAAGGAATGAAGTGGGAGGAAGGACAGCAAACACTTCACTTCTCCCCTCCCCTGGTGTCAAGAAATCTACTGGGGAGATGAACTTCCACTCCTACTAAAAGGCAACACAATGATATTAATGTTCCCACTTTTCGGGGGAAGGTGTCAGAAGGGCCAATAGGATAGCTGAACTTGTTCTGTCTGCAGTGAGACAATGTAAGTGCCCACTTTTGCTGGGGTATTGACAGTAGGGCCCAATGGAAATCTGTACGTAACCCCCCAGTCCTCATACTACACCTCCAATAGGATGACTTCCTTCTAAAAAGTAATAATAAAATTAAATGGGTTACAGAGTCATATAATAACTCACAATGTTTAGAATACAATTGAAAAATACTCATGGCACCAAGAACCAGGAAATCACAGAATAAATGAGAAAAGACAATAAACCTACATCAGCACTGAGATAAAACATCTATTGAAATTATCAGACAAGGATTTTAAATAAGCTGTCACATAAATGCTTCAATTAGCAATTATGTGTTCCTTGACAGAAATGGGAAAAATAGAAAATGTAAACAAAGAACTAGAAGTTATAAGAATAAAAACAAATGAGAACAGTAGAACTGAAAAATACAAGAATCAAAAAACTTTGCTCAAGAGTAGAGTGGAGGTTACAAAGCATAGAATCATGAACTTAGAAGAGATCAATACAATGTCCCAAATGTACAGAGAAAAATAGACAGAGGGGTAGAGATGGGAGAAAGAACAGGATCTCAAGAACCTGTAAACAGTAACAAAAGCACTAACATTCATATCATCAAAGTTCCAGAATGAAAGAAGAGAGCAAGTAGGACTGACAAAGTATTCAAAGAAATAATGACTAAAAAGGTCCCAATTTTTTAGAAGATATAGCACAAATTCAAGAATCTGAGCAAATCCAAAGAGGAAAAACACAAAGGTATCCTTGCCAAGACACGTCATAATTAAACTTCTGAAAAGTAGAGACAAAAAAAATCTCGAAAGTGGACAGGCAGAAACAATGCATCACTTATTGAGAAACCAATTCCAATGACAGCATATTTCTTGTCTAAAACTATGGAGTCAGAAGCATTGACATAACATTTTTCAAGTACTAAAAGAAAAGAACTCTCAGCCACAAATTCACACTTTTTATATCCACTTTCTTGTTTGACTTATATTAATGGACTACTAACTCATCTTTCTATATCCGGGCCTGCCATCACCCTTCTCCAAAAATCTAGTCACAGTATTTCCAGAGTGATCTTCCTGAAAAAGAAGCAAATTTTTCTTATAAAAATACCTGGTTGTGTTATGAAACTTTTCTCTCTTCTAAGTTACCAGGTAAAATCCTTCAATGGATTCCCATCTTTCTTGGAGTAAAATCTCACATCCAAACTCTCTTTGTCCTTTTGGGCTGCTGTAAGATTATACTGCAGGTTGGGTGGCTCATAAACAACAGGAATTTTTTTCTCACGGTTCTGGAGGCTGCAAGTTCAAGAATAGGGTGCCAGTATGGTCAGATGAGGGCCCTCTTCTGAGTCACAGACTTCTCATTGTATCCTCACATGGCAGAAGAGCTTAGGGAGCTCTGTGGGGTCTCTTTTATAAGAGCACTAATACCATAATCACTTCCCAAAGGCCCCACCTACTAATACTATCAGCTACGGAAATTAAGATTTCAACGTATGAATCTGGAGGGGAACACAAAGACTAGACCATAGCACTTACCATACATACCTGGACCATGCATGATCTGGCCTCTACCACCCTCTCCATCGTCTTGTTTTTTTTTTTTTTTGCGGTACGCGGGACGCGGGCCTCTCACTGTTTTGGCCTCTCCCGTTGCGGAGCACAGGCTCCGGATGCGCAGGCTCAGCAGCCATGGCTCACGGGCCCAGCCGCTCCGCGGCATGTGGGATCTTCCCGGACCAGGGCACGAACCCGTGTCCCCTGCATCGGCAGGTTTACTCTCAACCACTGGACCACCAGGTAAGCCCCAGTGAGCATTTCTTATACTGATGGTGAATGGAACTCCTTTCTGCACTGATCCTTAACCATTCATTTTCTGGCAACCATGAACTTATCTTCTCTTTTCCTCAAAAATTCACCCTTCCTTCATGTTACATATCCATTTCAATTGCCTTCTACAGGAAGCCCTACTGATATCGCCCAAATACTACTGTCCACAGCATGAATTAAGGTCTTACCGTGTCTTCCTATAGCACTCTGTAATAATTTTTACAGTAACTATGGATTTTCTTATTTGAGTGTCACAATACATTGAATTCTAGGTGGCACGATAATGATTTTAGTAACAGTAACACTGGTGCCTAGTTTAACCCATGACATACTTCAGGTGTTCAATAAATGTTTGTTGAATGAGTGAATGTTTGAATGAATGAATGGTCAATTTGAACTCTTAATCATGTTACTTTTCAAAAATCTGTTACAAGATACCCACAGTTTTCCAGAAGATTAGGGACCTAGGATCTTAAACTTGATTTAATAGAGGAAATTTTTACTCATACATCATGTTAAATACCTCAAAGTAAAACCATAAACCCAGGAATTTAAGGTTATCCATTTGGACTTTCAAGCCAATAATTAATATCTCCTGCCCCGAGTGTATTAGATGGTTTCAATGCTCCACTCATATCTCCCCAGCACTCATCATTCCAGTATATGCTGATAGAATCATGCTGCCACCTGCAATTATCCACCTTAGGGCAGGCCAGAAGTATACAGGAGTTAATGTATCTGGGTGTAGCTTTCAACCAAGGACAGAGGGGACTGGAAGATAAGTACTTCAGGTTTCTCACCGATTCTTGGGATAACTCTGAGACATGTTCTGTAGAGTTTCACAGAACTCCCCTGAAGTACTGGCAGCAGTTCCCTGCAGGAGTAATTTATTCGGTAATGCACCTCTGTTGGCTTCCTTCCATGCCTCCATTCTCAATTCCCACTCCACTTCTGAGTTTTCTGGAAGCACCTCCCAGATGAACAGTTTGCATTCAAATTATTGCCTCAAGTTCTGCTTCTAGGGGAATTCAATTGATAGCCGCCTAACAATCCAGTGCTCCTTACAGAGCCGTCACTGGTTCAAGTACCAAGGCACGGCACATTACGTATCACTCCTCCTAAATCCTAATATTTTTAAACAGATAGGAAAGAGCATGACCTTGAAGAGAAAAAGAGTTTGTGAGGATGGCCAATGGATAAAGGGAAGGAGAGACAGTGCCATTTGCTTTCCATTAATGATAGTGTGAAATTTATGGGCAGATGGTCTAACAGGTGTGACTATAATTTGAGGAGCCTCTCCCTTGGTTACAGAAGACTGCTATTGTTATTATTATGGAACCACAACCTCATGACTTTATTGTTTCACTTGATATAGCCTTTTCCTTTACCCTTAAATCTTTCTACATCACTGAATTGCAGCCAATAGATTTATTTTCTCCCTATGGTTCCATCACAAAAAAAGACACACATGCGCCTGCGCGTGCACACACACATACACACACACACACACACACACACACACACACAGAGTTTTGTGTATGCCAGTGCTAGAAAAGACAAGCTCATGGTGCATGTATGCAATGGATATTGTACATTACAGGTCTCTGTGAAATAGTCTTCTGCAGGTTCCTATGTTTATTTTATGAATAATTAACTTTAGTAAAGTTAATTTCCTGAAGATCTTGATGAAGACTGAAGAAAGGAAGTAAATTGTAAAGAAAAAGACTTCGAAACTTGCCCTTTTTGCCCTCTCTTTGTGTCTTAATGAACAAAGGATAACTGGGTCTTTTCTGAAGTCTTTGCTTGAGTTGAAGACACAAAATGCAACCTGTACTCTTATCATAATATGTTCCGTTTATGAGTACCCAAACTTATAAACCGTGAATTTCCCTAAAGTTATTATACCATTTAGAAGATGTTTGCTTGGACATTTACTTAAAACCAAACAACTGAGGTCTATATGTCCAAATAATTTCCTTCTCTCTTGCTTGTCTCCATTTCAGTTTCCTGAGTTTCTGGGAAGGCCTGGTTTCCCCAAAGGAATGATTTCTGGTAGAAGTCTGAAGGTCTGACCCAAGAAAAAAAGTCCAGTATAGCCAATGAATTGAGGACAAGAAGGTTTCCAATCAGGTAGGAACATTTAATCTCATACATTACAATCACCTGAAGTAAGGTGTGCTGATAGCTGGATATGATTTAACTGCTTGGAAAAAGATGCATATATATTATATAACCTACCCCACAAGGAAGCTGTTCTCAATTCCCTTAGAGGTTGTGGTGTTTCTCAGAGAGTGCCTTGGGGGAAAATGAATACAATAACAGTATGATGCTTCTTTTTTTTAACTTTTAGCTCACTGTTGCCAAGTACACTTGGTGATCTTGGTGCCTGTGCTTTAATCCCAGGACGTTAGACATGTGGAACAGCACATTAACTGTTTTTAGTATTTTCTCCCAAGACAAATCATTTTTATAGGTTGTCTCCATGGTCTTCTAGTTGCTTATCAAAATTAAGCATCAAGTCTTCTAAGTGAGCAATAGCCCCAGTCAGTGTGAGGAAATCAGCTTGGTTCTTATTGGGGCACAGCTTCTTGGTCTTGGCACAAAGTGGGTTCACATAGGGAGTTAGAAGGAGGAGAATGGGGCATGCGAAAGGGGAGTTCTGGGTTCTCATTTACCTATGCATGTTGAAACTCCACTAACAGCTTTATTTTCATTAACAATTTGTGATAAAAACTTAGGGTAGGGCTTCCCTGGTGGCGCAGTGGTTGAGAGTCCACCTGCCGATGCAGGGGACATGGGTTACTGCCACGGTCCAGGAAGATCCCACATGCCGTGGAGCGGCTAGGCCCGTGATCCGTGGCCGCTGGGCCTGTGCGTCCAGAGCCTGTGCTCCACAACGGGAGAGACCACAGAAGTGAGAGGCCCGCATACCGCAAAAAAAAAAAAAAAAAAAAATGCAGTAAAGATATGGAGACAGATAATCCAAACTAATATGTCAGAAATGAGTATACATTTTATATTATTCTGTCATAAGTATTTCATATTTTATATATTGTCACATCCTTTTTTATTATTTTTTAAGTATAGATGATTACATTAATTTCAGGTATACAACATAGAGATTCAATATTTTATAGATTATACTCCATTTAAAGTTATTACAAAATAATAGCTATATTTTGCTGTGCTGTACAATATATCCTTGATGCATATTTACTTTATATGTAGTAGTTTGTAGCTCTTAAATCCATACCTTTATCTTTCCCCTCCCTCCTTCCTTCTCCCCACTGGTATCTACTAGTTTATCTATATCTGTGAATACGTTTCTATTTTGTTTTATACATATTCATTTGTTTTATTTTTTAGAGTCCACATATAAGTGTCAACATACAGTATTTGTCTTTCTCTGTCTGATTTATTTTACTAAGCATAATACCCTCTAGGTCCATTAACATTGTTGCAAATGGCAGAATTACATTCTGTTTTCATGACTGAGTAGTATTCCATTTTATACATACACCACATCTTCTTTATCCATTCATCAGTTGATGGACACTTATTTTGCTTTCATATCTTAACTATTGTAAATAATGCTGTCGTGAACTTTGGGATGCATGTATCTTTTTGAATTAGTATTTTTTTTTCTTCAGATATATATCCAGCAGTGGAATTGCTGGATCATATGGTACTTCCATTTTTAGTTTTTTATGGACCTCCATACTGTTTTCCATAGTGGCTGCACCAGTTTACATTCCCACCAACAGTGTAGGAGGGTTCCCTTTTCTCCACATCCTCACCAACATTTGTTGTTTGTAGACTTTTTGATGATTAGCTGTTGGGACAAGTGTGAAGTAATATCTCATTGTGAGGGCATGTTTTAAGTCAAACAAATGCTTGGGATGATTTGGGTTTGTATTATTCAGTTTGTTGTCATAACAAAATACTACATCCTAGGAGACTTAAAAAACATGAATTTAATTTCTCACACTTCTTGAGGCTGAAAGTCTGAGATCATGGTGCCAGTATGGTTGGGTTCTCGTGATGACCATCTTCCTGGCTTACAGATAACCAAATTCTCACAGTGTGTCCTCACACTGTGGAAGCTCTGATGCCTGTCCAATTTTTAGAAGAGCATTAATCCTATCATGGGGGCTCCATCCTTATGACTTCATATAGAGCTAATTACCTTCCAGAGACCCTACCATTTAATACCATCATGTTGGAGGTTAGTGCTTCAACATATGAATTCGGGGGGGATACAAACATTCTTTCCTTAACAGATTAATTTTATTGCAAAATCCAAAAAGCTTTTCATTTGAAATTGAACACCACTTATAGCACTACATGTAAATTATTCCTAGAAATCATTATGTCAGTATTGTCCAAAATGAACCTATATAAAATTATCTGTGGTGCTTCATTAAAATGCAGGTTCACAGATGCAAAATCCATGTTTTTACAAGCTCTTACTCACATTAATATTGGGCAACTATTGCTTTATTTATTTATTTTAAAGGATTTCTTCATCTTTTTTTTTAATTTGAATATTTGAATTTTATTTTTTTATACAGCAGGTTTTAATTATTTATCTATTTTATACATATTAGTGTATATATGTCAATCCCAGTCCCCCAGTTCATCCCACCCACCCTCCTTGGTGTCCATACATTTATTCTCTACGTATATGGCTCTATTTCTGCCTTGCAAACTGGTTCATCTGTACTATTTTCTAGATTCCACATATATGTGTTAATATTCAATATTTGTTTTTCTCTTTCTGGCTTACTTCACTCTGTATGACAGTCTCTAGGTCCATCCACAACCCTACAAATGACCCAATTTCGTTGCTTTTTATGACTAGTAATATTCCATTGTACCACATCTCCTTTATCCATTCATCTGTTGATGGGCATTTACATTGCTTCCGTGACCTGGCTATCATAAACCGTGCTGCCAGGAACATTGGGGTGCATGTGTCTTTTTGAATTATAGTTTTCTCTACGTAAACACCCAGTAGTGGGATTGCTGGGTCATATGATAGCTCTATTTTTAGTTTTTTAAGGAATCTCCATACTGTTTTCCACAGTGGCTGTATCACTTACATTCCCATTAACAGTGTACAAGGGTTCCCTTTTCTCCACACCCTCTCCAGCATTTATTGTTTGTAGATTTTTTTATGATGGCCATTCTGACTGGTGTGTGGTGATTCCTCATGGTAGTCTTGATCTGCATTTCTCTAATAATTAGTGATGTTGAGCAGCTTTTCATGTGCCTCTTGGCCATCAGTATGTCTTCTTTGCAGAAATGTCTATTTAGGTCTTCTGCCCATTTTTGGATTGGGTTGTTTCTTTTTTTAATATCGAGCTGCATGAGTTGTTTATATATTTTGGAGAATAATCCTTTGTCCATTGATTCATTTGCAAATATTTCTCCCATTCTGTGGGTTGTCATTTCGTCTTCTTTACAGTTTCCTTTGCTGTGCAAAAGCTTTTAAATTTCATTAGGTTCCATTTGTTTATTTTTTGTTTTAATTTCCATTACTCTACGAGGTAGGACAAAAAAGATCTTGCTGTGATTTAGTCAAAGAGTGCTCTGCCTATGTTTTCCTCTAAGGGTTTTATAGTATCCAGTCTTACATTTAGGTCTTTTAACCATTTTCAGTTTATTTTTGTGTACGGTGTTAGGGAGTGTTCTACTTTCATTCTTTTACATGTAGCTGCTGTTCAGTTATCCCAGCACCACTTATTGAAGAGACTGTCTTTTCTCCATTGTATATCCTTGCCTCCTTTGTCATAGATTAGTTGACCATACGTGCGTGGGTTTATCTCTTGGCTTTCTATCCTGTTCCACTGATCTATATTTATGTTCTTGTGCCAGTACCATACTGCTTGATTACTGTAGCTTTGTAGTATAGTCTGAAGTCAGCCAGCCTGATTCCTCCAGCTCAGTTTTTTCCCTCAAGATTGCTTTGGCTATTCGGGGTCTTTTGTGTCTCCATACAAATTTTAAGATTTATTGTTCTAGTTCTTTGAAAACTGCCATTGGTAATTTGATAGGGCTTGCATTGAATCTGTAGATTGCTTTGGGTAGTATAGTCATTTTCACAATATTGATTCTTCCAATCCAAGAACATGGTATATCTCTCCATCTGTTTGTGTCATCGTTGATTTCTTTCATCAGTGTCTTATAGTTTTCTGAGCACAGGTCTTTTACCTTCTTAGGTAGGTTTATTCCTAGGTATTTTATTCTTTTTGTTGCAATAGTGAATGGAATTGCTCCTTAATATCTCTTTTTGTTTTTTCATTGTTAGTGTGCAGGATTACAAGACATTTCTGTGCATTAATTTTGTATCCTGCTACTTTACCAAATTCATTGATTAGCTCTATTAGTTTTCTGGTGGCATCTTTAGGATTATCTATGTATAGTATCATGTCACCTGCTAACAGTGACACTTTTACTTCTTGCCAAATTTGTATTCCTTTTATTTGTTTTTCTTCTCTGATGGCTCTGGCTAGGACTTCCAAAACTATATTGAATAATAGTGGCAAGAGTGGTCATCCTTGTCTTGTTCCTGATCTTAGAGGAAATGTTTTCAGTTTTTCACCATTGAGAATGATGTTTGCTGTGGGTTTGTTATATATGGCCTTTATTATGTTGAGGTAGGTTCCCTCTATGCCCACTTTCCAGAGAGTTTTTCATCATAAATTGGTGTTGAATTTTGTCAAAAACTTTTTCTGCATCTATTGAGATGATCATATGGTTTTTGTTCTTCAGCTTGTTAACATGGTATATCACATTGGTTGATTTGCATATTTTGGATAATCCTTGTATCCCTTGGATAAATCCCACTCCCACGTGATCATGGTGTACGATCCTTTTAATGTGTTGTTTGATTCTGTTTGCTAGTATATTGTTGAGGATTTTTGCATCTATGTTCATCAGTGATATTGGTCTGTAATTTTCTTTTTCTGTAGTATGTTTTTCTGGTTTTGGTATCAGGGTGATGGTGGCCTCGTAGAATGAGTTTGGGAGTGCTTCTTCCTCTGCAATTTTTTGGAAGAGTTTGAGAAATATAGGTGTTAGCTCTTCTCTAAATGTTTGGTAGAATTCACCTGTGAAGCCATCTGGTCATGGACTTTGGTTTGTTGGAAGATTTTTAGTCGCAGTTTCAATTTCAGCACTTGTGATTGGTCTGTTCATATTTTCTATTTCTTCCTGGTTCAGTCTTGGAAGGTTATACCTTTCTAAGAATTTGTCCATTTCTTCCAGGTTGTCCTTGGCATAAAATTGCTTGTAGTAGTCTCTTATGATGTTTTGTATTTCTGCAGTGTCTATTGTAACTTCTCCTTTTTCATTTCTAATTTCATTGATTTGGGTCCTCTCCCTCTTTTTCTTGATGCGTCTGGCTAAAGGTTTATCAATTTTGTTTGTCCTCTCAAAGAACCAGCTTTTTTTTATTATCTTTGCTATTGTTTTCTCTGTTTCTATTGCATTTATTTCTGCAGTTCCTTTTGATATAAGTTTAGGTTTTTTATTTGAGATTTTTTCTTGTTCCTTGAGGTAGGATTGTATTGCTACAAACTTCCCTCTTAGAACTGTTTTTGCTGTATCCTCTAGGTTTTAGATCATCATGTTTTTGTTGTGATTTGTCTCTAGGTATTTTTTGATTTCCTCTTTGATTTTTTCAGTTATTTCTTGGTTATTTAGTAACATATTGTTTAGCCTCCAAGTGTTTGTGTTTTTTTACTTTTTTCCCCCTGTTATTTATTTCTAATCTCATAGTGTTTTGATCAGAAAAGATGCTTGATATGATTGCAATTTTCTCAAATTTACTGCGGCTTGATTTGTGACCCAAGATGTAATCTATCCCAGAGAATGTTCCATGTACACTTGAGAAGAAAGATTAATCTGCTGTTTTGGGATGGAATGTCCTATAAATATCAATTAAATCTTTCTGATCTATTGTGTCATTTAAAGCTTGTGTTTCTTTATTAATTTTCTGTCTGGATGATCTGTCCATTCCTGTAAGTGAAGTGTTAAAGTCACCCACTATTATTGTGTTACTGTCGATTTCCTCTTTTATGGCTGTTAGCATTTGCCTTATGTATTGACCTGCTTCTATGTTAGGTGCATATATATTTATAATTGTAATATCTTCTTCTTGGATTGATCCCTTGATCATTACATAATGTCCTTCCTTATCTCTTGTAACATTCTTTATTTTAAAGTCTATTTTGTCTGATATGAGTATTGCTACTCCAGGTTTCTTTTGATTTCCATTTGCATGAAATATCTTTCTCCATCCCCTCACTTTCAGTCTGTATGTGTCCTTAGGTCTTAAATGGGTCTCTTGTAGACAGCATATATATGGGTCTTCTTTTTGTATCCATTCAGTGAGCCTGTGTCTTTTGGTTGGAGCATTTAATCCATTCACATTTAAGGTAATTATTGATATGTATGTTCCTATTACCATTTTCTTAATTGTTTCTGGTTTGCTTTTGTAGGTCCTTTTTTTCTGTGTGTTTCCCACTTAGAGAAGTTTCTTTAGCATTTGTTGTAGGGCTGGTTTGGTGGTGCTGAATTCCCTTAGCTTTTGTTTGTGTGTAAAGCCTTTGATTTCTCCATCATCGAATCTGAATGAGATGCTTGCTGGTAGAGTAATCTAGGTTGTAGGATCTGCCCTTTCATCACTTTAAATATATCATGCCATTCCCTTCTGGATTCTAGAGTCTCTGCTGAGAAATCAGCTGTTAACCTTATGGGAGTTCCCTTGTATGTTATTTGTTGTTTTTCTCTTGTTACTTTTAATAACTTTCCTTTGTCTTTAATTTTTGTCAGTTTGATTACTATGTGTCTCAGCATGTTTCTCCTTGCGTTTATCCTGCCTGGGACTCTCTTCACTTCCTGTATTTGGGTAGTTATTTCCTTTCCCATGTTAGGGTATTTTTCGACTATAATCTCTTCAAATATTTTCTCGGGTCCTTTCTCTCTGTTCTCCTTCTGGGACCCCTATAATGAGAATGTCGGTATGTTTAATGTCTCAGTGGTCTCTTAGGCTGTCTTAATTTCTTTTCATTCTTTTTTCTTTATTCTGTTCCATTGCCGTGAATTCCACCATTCTGTGTTCCAGGTCACTTATCCGTGCCTCTGACTCAGTTATTCTGCTATTGATTCCTTCTAGTGTATTTTTCATTTCAGTTATTGTATTGTCCATCTCTGTTTTTTTGTTCTTTAATTCTTCTAGGTGTTTGTTCTTTAATTCTTCTAGGTCTTTTTTCAACATTTCTTGCATCTTCTTGATTTTTGCCTCCATTCTTTATGAGGTCCTGGATCATCTTCACTATCGTTATTCTGAAATCTTTTTCTGGAAGTTGCCTATCTCCACTTCATTTAGTTGTTTTTCTCGGGTTTCATTTTGTTCCTTTATCTGGTACTTAGTCCTCTGCCTTTTCATTTTGTCTGTCTTTCTGTGAGTGTGGTTTTCGTTCCACAGGCTGAAAGATTGTAGTTCTTCTTGCTTCTGCTGTCTGCCCTCTGGTGGATAAGGCTATCTAAGAGGCTTGTGGAAGCTTCCTGTTGTGAGAGACTGGTGGTGGGTATAGCTGGTTGTTCCTCTGATGGGCAGGGCTCAGTAAAACTTTAATCTGCTTGTCTGCTGTTGGATCGGGCTGAGTTCCCTCCCTGTTGGGTTTTTGGCTTCGGATGACCTAGCACTGGAGGCTACATGCTCTTTGGTTGGGCTAATGGTGGACTCCGGGAGGGCTCATGCCAAGGAATACTTCCCAGAACTTCTGCTGTCAGTGTCCTTGTCCCCGTGGTGAGCCACAGCCAACCCCTGCCTCTGCAGGAAACCCTCCAACACTAGCAAGTAGGTCTGGTTCAGTCTCCTATAGGGTCACTACTCCTTCCCCCTGGGTCCTGATGCACACACTACTTTGTGTGTGCCCTCCAAGAGTGGAGTCTGTGTTTCACTCAGTCCTGTTGAAGTCTGCAATCAAATCCCTCTAGACTTCAAAGTCTGATTTTCTGGGAACTCCTCCTCCCATTGCCAGACCCCCAGTTTGGGAAGCCTCACATGGGGCTCAGAACCCTCATTCCAGTGGGTTGACTTCTGTGGTATAATTGTTCTCCAGTTTTTGAGTCACTCACCCAGCAGTTATGGCATTTGATTTTATTGTCATTGCGCCCATCCTACCGTCTCACTGCAGCTTCTCCTTTGTCTTTGGATGTGGGGTATCTTTTTTGGTGAGTTCCAGTGTCTTCCTGTCGATGACTGTTCAGCATTTAGTTGTGATTTTGGTGCTCTTGCAAGAGGGAGTGAGTGCATGTCCTTCTACTCTGCCATCTGGAACCAATCTGGGCAACTATTGCTTTAATTGTTAAAAAAAAAATTTCAGCAATCAAAAGACAACATAATGGAAATATATTGAAAATGCAAATGCATATTTATTTAATAAAGAAGTAATTATATAATTATTTGAACATTCAAATTGTTACATACTTAATGTGAAGGTATTAATAACAATATAGTACTGACTACATTTTTAAGGTATCCAATAAGCCACTGTAGTTTAGTTTTATTATTGCATCTTAACTACAAGGTGAGTAATAGTAGTATTCTCAATGTTAATATGTGGAAATTGAGATTTATATGAGTTAAATCACCTAGATAACAAATAGAAGATCAAGCACATGAATTCATGATGATATAGATCTGATTCCATTTCATATGCTCGGAACCAGATGGACAAGACAGTGATTGAAGTTATTTTGAGATCTCAAAAAACAGTTTTGCATAATTAATTAAGTTATCCTTATTATTTATATGCATTTTTATATTTCATTGTAACGTATTACCATCACCCAAGACACAACTTCAAATTTGCAACCTTGAAATATGGTCTTTTGGTGACTGGTGCCAGTATTTTGAAATTTAGCATCTTGAGAATCTGTGGGAGAGTAATGAGTTTAATTTTCCATAGAATCAACAGATTTCTTTGGTCAACCAACATAAATACTGAAATTTGCAAATTTCTTGTAGGCTAGATCTAGCATATATTTTCTTCTCATTACAGAAATACAAAGAGGAAGTGACTGAAATTTTTGCTTTTATAAATTCTGCCTATGGTATGCAGAAATTCTGTGTGGCAATAGTAGTTTCAGTTGTGAACTCCTATGCTTTGATATTTTAGACTGGAGTATATCTTTTGGAGCCTCGGTTAGAAATCTGAAACCCTCATTATTTCTGCATTTGTTAAACTATGTCTTTTGTTCCACTTGCAGACCAAGTAGTTGGCTTTGATAAAACTTGATCTACATTCAGAGATCTGCTCTGATCTTGGCTTTCTAAATGGTTCATCCTGGGGCACCCTAGAATGTTTGAGAAGATACTTTTAACTGGCTTCTTTTTTTTTTCCTTTTAGCTTGGCTGTTTTCATTTATATACCTGAAACTTTTGAATTTTACATTTGCTCTGAGACTGAAAAAGTTTTGAAAAGCTTTGCATTCATGTATTTGGCATGATTTTCATGAATTAATGCTCTTATTTCAAATGTATAATTTTATTTCATGATTTCTTATATATAGAGAGAGAGATCTAGATAAATGTATATCTGCATATATGTGTGTCCATGTCTTATAAAGAGAATTTGCTGTCTTAAAACAGAAATACTGGGTATGTTTTACCTATGTTTACTCACAATGTTTTGTCAAGATCAGAATTTAAAAGTGATACTTTTGTATCTGTTCTCTTTGAAAATATGTTCATTGAGGGATGTAGCCTGAGGGCATCTTGAAAACAGTTTATTTTAGGATTCCACATATAAACAATTCATGGAACTACAAAATAATCAAACTATAGTGTTATTTTTGTATTCTCAAGCCACTTTCTGCATCTCAACTTTTAATTTATTGGCATTCATGAGATTAAATTAGTGATGCTAAATCATGCCTTAAACACACACACACACACACACACACTATATTTACATCATTCTTCTGTGTCTTTATATCTACTATGCATTCCACTAAAGCACCTAGAGGATAAAAATTAGAATTACTTTTCCTAAATTGTCTATCCAGCTTGCATTCTACTTTCCCAACTCTTCTGGACATTTTCAATATTTTTCAGATTCCCACCAGTACCTTGAACCCAATATGTGTCAAGTGAAATTCTTCTCTTTCTCTCTCTTTTTTAAGTGTGATCCCAGAAGTCTCACCAAGAGATGGTGTTGATTCTTCTCAGTGCAAGAGGTAAGTTGATTTCCCATGGAGTTCTCCTGTATAAATCAATATTAGGGTCTACTTGGCACCTTTTGAATTTCCTTCTTTGGTTTTGATAACAGGGACCTACCTGAATACAATTTACTTAGACTTACATGTAGAGGTGTTTATGAAAATAGACCAGTCAGATCTCACGCTCTGAGGAACATAACTGTCCAATGATACTAGTTGCTGCCCCTGTGGATTCACCACTGCAGTAACACTGAGACCATGTATTCCATGTCCTGCTCCTAGCCAATGACCGAGCACAGAGGAAGTCCTAAGGTGGACCCATTTCAGTGAAAAGCAGGGCTCTTCCAAGGCACAGCTTTGTCTTGAGAGCACTCAGCTACCCAACCCCAGCATTCTTCCAATTGTACTGTAATCTGTGACGTGTCCTACAATAACCCTCATTCCAATCACCATTTTCTTACACAAGATTGATATTTATATCATAAGCTGAAGATTCTTTCCCCTTTCTTCTGCTGCCCCTCCATCCCGCTTTCATCTCTAATCCCATTTTGACTTCAGCATCTTGCAGAACCCACACTAATGTAAATGGAAAATAGAATAGTTCAAGAAAACTGGTGGTAAAATGAGGATTTGAGATTGATTCACTATCCCCTGTGCTGGTGAAAAGTACATCATCCTGAGTAGTTTTGGGGCATAGACAGTTCCAAACACAAGATGATTACCCACTAACTAAATATTTCCCCGTTTAAGTCGCGGGGAAATAAACTTGTGGAGGGAAATATCCTTGAAGTTGTAAGTGATTCTGGCGTTTGTGACCTTTCAGTAGCTTCCAGCACCACTTTTGCTGACCCACAAGCTGAGGACTAGTTTAAAGCTCAGCATAACTTGGCTAAGGATGTACAAGGTCTGATAAAAGAGAAAAGATATTACATATTGGAGAAACTGCAAAAATAGCTAGTGAGTACAAGAAGGAGTCAAGGAAGCAACCCTGGAATTGGATTTTAATGGTGTTGATGAAGGGGTCTGGAGCTTAAGACTGGATAAATCATGACCCATTGACTTGGAAACACAATTTCTGGCTTTAGAATGGCTTTCTAAAGACATGGATAAATCACCACCTTGGAGGCAAACTCTGAATGGACAGAATGCTGTCCTTCCAGATGTAGTGTATGCACTAAATCAGAGCGCATACTTTATATGGCACCATGTCCCCAGTAGTTCCAGGAAAATTGGGATGATCAGTAGGTGTACAGAAAAGTCACCATAATGGTAGGAGTAATCAATCTTGATCAGTAAGAGGGATTAGGGCTGTTTTTAAAATATGCAGTCAAGGAGGAAACCATATGGAACACAGGTGACATACTTGAACACCCCTTGATACTCCCTGGACCCATGCTAATAGTGTCCAAACATACTCTGAAGACTTGGCCTAAGAGCTTTATAATTGACAAGAGCTCAGAACCTCAGAAATGAAAGTTTGAGTCACCTTGTCAAGATGAAGTGATGGTGCAAAACAAGGCTTTGTGAATAGTTCCATTTTCCTGCAGTGTCACAGCTTTCCAAGCAAAGATTACTAGAAATCTGTGTAAAGCAGGGGTCTCCAACCCCCGGGCCATGGACTGGTATTGGTCCGCAGCCTGTTAGGAACCAGGCCTCACAGCAGGAGCAAAGCTTCATCTGCTCTCCCCATCTCCCCATCGCTCCCCATCACTCGCATTACTGCCTGAACCGCCCCCCATCCGTGGAAAAATGGTCTTCCACGAAACCGGTCCCTAGTGCCAAAAAGGTTGGGGACCACTGGAAGGATAATTGGATAGTAAACAGGCTTTGGAAATCACAGATTATGCATTGCTCAAGTGCCATTTGCTTGCATTCTAATGTAATAAATATGGACTCTACTTTCTTATCTCCCCCAGAGCAGAGCCATTTGATTACAGTTAGAAGCAGCATAAAGGGGACTTGTTTACGCTGTACAGTCCAAGTCTCTCATCTCTTTCTCTCTCTCTCTCAGTTGCTCCACCTCTCAGAGAGGAGGAACATCAGAAGTGCCAGCCACCCTATGTAAGCTCCAAGTCTCATCTTTTCAAAGTTCCTTTCCTGTAGTGCAACTTCTGCACATTCAGGTGATCTCTGGTCCATTTTATCAGGTCAGTTGTATTTAGAATTGGTACTGGAGAAAGGGCAAGGATGAGTACCAGTTGTAGCCCTGAGACCACTTGCAAAGAGAGGGACTGTTATTCATCTCACTAACCTTCCACTTTTAAGGTTCTCTTTGGGATGATAAGCCCATAGGAACCATGGTGGAGCTGTGCCACCAAGCGTCATGGAGAAATGGATATATGTAGCACAGGGATGGACTGTGGTAACCTTAAAAACATGACACTCAGATCTCCTATTACAGGGATCATGATTGACTGATGGCTCCAGTTACTGTTACCAGCACAGGACAGAGCCTGGTGTGGCCAAGAAAGCGGGCCATTCCTGTGAATACAAGACTGCCCCAACAGGTGAGTTTGGCTCTAGGATGCCCCATTGGCTTTGCCAAACCTTTCTTGGAACTGCAATGTAGTCTGAGACTCTTCTTATTCATTCTACCTTCCTTTCCTCTGTCCTTCCATGGATATCAGATCTGCATCATGTTTTGAAGGTTCTCCTTTCTTTCTCATGCTCCTAGGCGTTAACAGATCTCTTGCAAGTCTGATCCCTTCTTACCATCTGCTTTCCACAAATGCAAAATGACTCAGAGTATAAATTTATGGAGCAGCTCCAGGGAATCCAACGTGATCTTCTCTTATGCACCTGATGGCACTCAGGAAACATTTCTTAAACACTTTCTGAATGAACATTTGTGGGAGTGTGCATGAGGCCAAAGATTAGCAGCCATCATTTTTTGCTCTTGCTATATTACTATATTTTCATCTTTTGTACTAAGTAAATGTAGCCAGCTATTAGCCTGTATGGACAGAGGGAAGAAAAAGAAGGACTCTTTATTTTAACAGTGAATGAAGATAGCAGTTGACTCTCTAGATGGATGCTGAGAGTTGTATTCTATGAAGGAAAAAAGATTGACCCGAGTGGACAATCATTTGTCACTTAGTAGCATAATGCAGAAACATTTCCCTATAAATAAATGTACACATAAGTGTAGTATTGTCGATCAGTCTGGTTTTTTCTTGTTTTTAGAAAGTATAAGGGATTTTCCCTCTGATTTGGTTGAGAAGAAAAGGAAAACGAAAGAAGGCAAAATAAAAACCCCAAACAGTTACTAAGCAGTTTGCAGTGACTGTTTAATGTTACTACGGAACAAATGATTTGGGGGTGCTTGTAATCTACTCTGGGAATTCGTTCATAGACACATAACATACTCATGTATGTCACGCTGCTGTTGACACTGACTAAGCTATTGATTAGAACTCCAAAATTCTCTCAAGTTTGGATACTCATTGGTGTCCCATGCGGAGTTTTAAAAATACACATGCCTCAACCACACCTCTAGAGACTCTGCCTCAATTTCTCTGGATGAGTCTAGGCATTAGTATTTTTAAAAGTTTCTTGGATGTTTCTAAAATGCAATCAGGATTGAAAACAATTGGTAACATGTAAAAGAGAGAGAGAGACAGAGAGAGAGAGAGACAGGGAGAGAGAGAGAAAGAGAGAGGGAGAGAGAAACTGAATATTCCATCCATTTTCTAGATCAGTGGAAAGTTGTATATTCACCTGACCTGTTTGCAGAGGTGACAGTAGCAATTATATTGCACTAGGAAGGGTTCAGAGGCACTTCCTCGTCATGTTATTTCTTGATCGACTAGTTCACGTTACACTTTATCTCAGTCTGAAGACCCATGCCATCTCCTTTAATGGACTACATTCAAAGCCTCAGTGTTGGTCTCACTGTCACTGTGGCAGGGTCTTTCAGCCTAGATTCCTCAGAGTTACAGGCTTTAAAAATTATGGCTTTTATTCACATCCTTTGAAACCATATTCTTAAGTGGTTAGTAATTTTATTGATACTTTTTTAAAGTTCTCTTTTTCAATGAAAGAAGTATCGCATTGTGTGTCAAAAGAAGTTTATGGAAATAAACCTGAGCAAATAGTAAGTCAATGCTCCGGATTAGACCGCAGGGCCCTTTGCTGTCCATTCTGCTGCTAACTCACTGAGGCATGAGGCTAGGGTATGGCTTTGATGCCCTTCACGGCCTCTTTGGATTAATCCTTAGCCTTAATGCCTTAAGACTCAGTGAGGTGCAACATACCAATTCCCGCATGTCCTGTTTCCCTTAGTGATGGGTTAGTTTTTGATTCATCATTTCTGCAAGTATCGTGTCAAATGGGTCGATAAAAGCATCAATGTTAGGACAGTTCCTGTCCCGGTGGTCAGCTAGTGCCCACATGCTGAGAATTAAGTGGCGAATCACCACACAAATGCCCCAAGACATAAGAATTAGGCTGTATTGACACGTTTCTCAGATGAAGCAAAACAATAATTTCTGACCTGCTACATTCCATTGTTGGATTGCTCAGTCATTTCATAGAGACTTCTGCTAACAATTAATACAGTCATAAAAAAGGGAAAATAACAGGGGGAAACATGCACACAAATTGAAAACAGATATCTGAATGCTGTTGCCCCACAAATTTAGATCAACCCCACGTCTGCCTGGAAACTTGTAAATAGCATTCATAAGTGATGTTATCATATAAAGTGTGGTGGGGAAATCACAATGGTGCCTATTTGTACATTCTGGAATTAATATCTATGCGCAGATAATTAAGAGAACAATAAAAATACACGAAACAAATGTACGCAGGGGAAGGTAAGAACTGAACATGATCCAAATATGTCATATTGTGGAAACCTTAGGGAAATAAAGTTTTATGGGATACTGGCAGACAGCATAGCTACTGGAACCAGGATTTTGAAGTCTTGCAGCTTGGAAATAATGCTTTCAGTTAATAAGGGTGTGTGGGTGGAATTAAACACACCACTCCCACTACTGCAGTCAGAATTATGTGCCTCATTTCCATACACGGTCCTGAAAATAATTCTTGCAACTTCTTTTATGAGAATGCTTTTGAACAAACCATGGTAGCGTCAAATGATATCAAGATAAAACTTCTGTTGCTACGTGCTCATCCTCTTACATTATAAAGGCTTAGATATACACACAGGCATCAGGAACACTCCAGTGTGTTCCAAGAGAACAGACTTTAGCCAAGTGAATCAATTTCAATTTTTGAGCCAATGAAAATCCTTTGAAGACTGCCGAGGTTATTAAAAGGCAACAATACTACAACAAACGGTGTTTTCACAAGCTAGTGTTTCCTGGTTTTAGGAATGTGTTGTGCAACAAAATAGATACAAGGCCAGATATAGTCTAAGTGATTTAACTCTTTTGTTTATGTATCTCACAATATAGGGCAGCAGGCTTAGGTGGCGGGGGGGACAAGTCTCACATTTGAGGCACAATTAAATGCACATGTAGTGGTTTTTTTAAACATCTTTATTGGAGTACAATTGCTTTACATTGTTGTATTAGTTGCTGCTGCATAACAAAGTGGATCAGCTATGCGTATATTTATATCCCCATATCCCGTCCTTCTTGCTTCTCCCTCCCACACTCCCTATCCCACCCCTCTAGGTGGTCACAAAGCGCCTAGCTGATCTCCCTGTGCTATGCGGCTGCTTCCCACTAGCTATCTATTTTACATTTTGTAGTGCATGTATGTCAATGCCACTCTCTCACTTTGTCCCAGCTTACCCTTCCCCCTCCCCGCGTCCTCAAGTCCATTCTCTATGTCTGCATCTTCTTCCTGTCCTGCCCCTAGGTTTTTCAGAACCTTTTTTTTTTTTTAGATTCCATATATATGTTAGCATACGGTATTTGTTTTTCTCTTTCTGACCTACTTCACTCTGTGCACTATTCAGTGTACTTTGATTTATAACAGAGTAGATTTCAAAATCAAAAAGTTTATATTATCAGTTGTGTGTGTTTCTGTGTGTGTGTGTGTGTGTTGGAGAAAAGGGAGTTCAGGTTTGTTTTAAGAAGTCTGGTATTTCTTCACAAATAAATTCCAGTGAAATTAAATCACATAAGTTTTATAGATAGTTTTAAAAGAAAATACAAAAAATTAAACACAAGGAAATTTCTGGACACAGTTTCCAAATACCCAAAGACATGCATTTTCTTTTGAGAGAGATAAACCAAACGGATTAAGCTCATTGAATAGTGTAAGCACAGAGGTTTCTGTCACAAACTGCTTTAAAACAATACTTTCCCATGTTCACTTAACTTTGTAAAATTGTTGATAAGTAAATAAGAATAGTACTACTCTCAGTAGTGAAAAGACATTTTTAGATGCCCCTTGGTAAGGGGCGCCATCAGAAAAGCTAACAAGAAGAAAAAAGTAAAAGCAAATATATTACCCCTATAATAAATCATTTTCTTCCATGATCCTCGTTCTGTAGCATGTGATGACTAATAATAAATTGGTTTGTGTGCCATCATGAGAAATACAACTTTCTCACATTCTAACAAGTCTTATTTGACTTAAAATGGAAATTTTATTATACTGGCATGTGGCATGGCCTTCAACAGACCATTAGTAGAGCTGTATTTGTAATTTAAAAATATTTCTGTTAGTAATGGAAGGGCCATAAATAGTATTTGTTTTCAGTCAAGAAAGAGGGCAGTTAGTCAGCATAAGAGAAAGAATGACACATTGAAAGAAGATTTAATTCTGTAACACCTATAGGACTTGTATGAAAATCATTATCCCCCAGCTTCTTGCTGGGAAGATTTGGAGAAAAGACTTTTTGATGGTGATATTTTCTGTTCTCCTGTTATTCTCAGGGTTGATAATTCTAAATAGAGGAGAGTGCTCCTTCTACCAACGACAAAACTGTGACAAAGGTGACATGCCACCTGGTCTACATAGAGGTACACGGAGTTGCCACTTACCTGTTCTTCCTCCATCCCTGTTATGCCCTTTCTCAGCCCTGCTCCCTAAGCAAAATTGTCTCTGAAACATAAATTCATTCACCCCTCCAGGGACTAAAGGTCACTTCTCCTCTGGGCTTTTGAGATTTTAAGAAATGCACTTAGCCTATTTGGCTTAAACTAAAACCTCAAAGTGACTTTCAGAAATAAAGGGAGTGTCCAAGTGAGTGTGTATGTGTGTGTGTGTGTGTGTGTGTGTGTATGTATGCATGTGTTATTTTGGGCACATTGGAAAGTTCTCTTGAGATGTAGCACGCAGTATGGAGACTACACGCTATTCTGTCTCTTTAGGAGGATAGTCCTATCTTTGCGAGGTCCTCAGAGATCAAAACTGTTTCACATTCACACTATATTTTGCATCCACATCATTAGAAAACCATAACACAAATAAAGCTTTAACTATTCATAAGTGTTCTTCAAGATTTCCTTATACTAATTAAGATCTCACAGTTGTTCCGAGAGTTACTCTTTTCCAGGGCAACTTGTATATTTCACGTGCCCAGTATTGATTTTTCTCTCTTTTTTTTTTTTTGTGGTACACGGGCCTCTCACTGTTGTGGCGTCTCCCATTGCGGAGCACAGGCTCTGGACGCGCAGGCTCAGCGGCCATGGCTTACGGGCCCAGCCGCTCCGCGGCATGTGGGGGTCTTCACGGACCGGGGCAGGAAACCGTGTCCCCTGCATCGGCAGGCAGACTCTCAAGCACTGCGCCACCAGGGAAGCCCCTGATTTTTCTTTTTTTATTAGATACGTGATGTGACTGCATGTTATGCTACCTTTGGCTGATATCATCCCAAGATGTGTTCATGGGGTCCACCCTCCTGATTGCATAAGGAAACCAAAATTCAGCGATAAATCAGCTTTGATAATAAAGAACACAAAGAAAAATGATAAATACAAGTATTATTGGCTTTAGTAGTTGGTCTAATATTGGGAGCTGATCATGTCATAATAAAAATAGAAGTTAAGAATCATTAACTGTTGCAGTAACCGGGGTACCTAAAACCCCTCTATAAGGGGAAACTGCTCTATAAGATGCTCTGTAAGCAAGTGCTCTATAAGATGGAAACAGACATTCAGAATCCACAGTATATTCCTTGTCTTCAGGTGCATCCTTATCTAAAAAAGAATCCCTAAACCTTAAGGAGGACAAATTCTATATTTGATTTTAAAGCCTATTTTGAGATGTGTGCATTAATGGCTCCTTTTGAAATAAGATCAGCTACTCCCTCCCCTCCATTGCTTCTTTTAATCTTTCAAGCTCTTACCATATACTATGTTAACCAGTGGGTGAATGTAGAGGTATAGGAAATACACAGATGATATTACCTTCATAAATTCACCCATCTTGTGCAAAATAGGGTGCGTAAGCAAATAATTTTATTACAAAGTGACAATTTCTTCCAGAGGAGTAGTTAGAGGTCCTGTGAAAGCATGAAAAGGAAGATATTCTATGATATTTCAGTTGATTTTTGAAGGATCAGTAAGGAGTTTTACAAGCAGAGGTAGAGATAGGACAAGTCAGGCAAATCACGTAGATATCACGTTTCAAAAGCTGTAAGAACTTCATGTGGCTGGAGAATAAAGGTGAATAAGAAGGGGCAGGAAAAAAGTGGTTAAAGGTAACCATGATGAGATAGGTAAGAGTCTAGATTGAACAAACCATGTCTGTGTACAAAAGTAGTTTGGACCTCACCTTACATACAAGAAAGGGTTTTAAAACATATTTGTCATATTTGTGTCTCGTGGATGTGCATAGATGGGTAGAGGATTAGATGGGAAGAGAGGAATAGAACAATCAGTTTTGATTGAGTTGAAAACCTGACTCCTGTTTTCATGTGTGAGACTCAGCCTTGGAAGAAACTAAGTAGCAGACTGTCAGATTTGTATTGATCAAATGTGAAAGCATGCGAGATCTGCATACCCTTTGGAGGGCTGGCTGACACCGTGTCTGCCTTGCACATGGTAGAGAGTGTACAGCCAAAATATTGAGTGATTCTCATTCCTCGTGGCTCATTAAGATAAGACAAAAAGGGGTGAGACTCACATTTTCAGCTCCACATCTCTAATAGAGAAATGTCAATGGCTGGTGGCAAATTGGAATGACAAAAGATTACCCCTATTTTCTGTACTTCCAATGGAGATGCAGCGTATGATAAAAGTGTGTGTGTAATCTAGTGTCAAAATCCAGAAAAGTAATTCCAGACCCAGTGTAGTGATATTGTCTACAGTTCTCTATGTTAGTCTGACATAAAGATTCTTTCTAGTGTCAGGGGGAGTGTCTCACGAAAAATTATAATACGTGTAATATAGAATCATCTAAAAGAAGAGGCACACTACTTCGCTGATTATTTGAAGGGATGTTTCATAAATAGACAATTTAATAGGAATGAACAAAACTCCAGTGGCTATTTGAATTATAATATTTTCTTTTAGGGTGGAAATAGTTTAGTACGGTATGTGGCTGGCCAAGACATTGCACCTGAACTGAGTGTGTAAGCCTCTAAGTCAACTAATTCCAAAAAGGAAAAGCAGCAATATATCATTCATTCATTCATTCACTTATTTTCTACTTCCTCAGAATTGCCATTTTAAATAGCTTTACAAAGCACTGTGGATACAAAGTTAATAAAAATAATGACTCCACTCTTGAGGAATTTTCAGACTAGCAGAGATAAAACGTAGACATGCAAACAATCGACTGTAACACAATGCAGCAAGTACAATGGAAAGATGGAAACAATTCTGTCTAGGATCCTCCAGGAAGGGTTCACAGAAGTGATATCAGAATTCTGTCTTGAAGTGTGGATGGCAGTGAGCCAGGTTTAAAGGGGACAGTCATGCTAACAAAGAAATTACAGCTAAAGCATGTATCTAAGAAACATTTTTAAAATCTTAAGGTATAATAGAATGACACTTTCAAAACCAACGATAAACAATAGGTAACGGATACATCTGAAATCAGTAAGCAGCTTGGAGCTCTGTCTTTTCAGGCCATGCTGGATAGTCTACTGCATTTTGCCAAAATCAGTAACAAAGGAAAATCTTTCATTTCATTCAGTGGTAAAATTTCTCCTCCTGATGCCACGATTTTCTTCCATCATACACTCATTTTTAATAGCAGCATCAATAGAAACACTGTTTTGGATATAATTATACAAAAACACAATATTGAGAGCCTGCCAATTATATATTTAAAATTTTAGTTTAATGGAAAATAATTACTGGACTTCGAATTTCATCTCTTGAATTAGATTCTTAATGTTGTTTCTTAACAAGCATACAAATTCAAGCAACTATTTACTGTGTTCTTAGAACCTTAATTTAGTAATCTTTAGAAAGGAGGTAATTTCCCTGAAATGGAAGAGACAAATGCTCACTGGATCATGCTTTACATTGAAAATGTAAAATGCTGTAAATGTGAATGTGGCATTATTATAATAATGATTATCTGTGATATCAATGCTTGTCTATTGAGGTAGAGGTAGAATGAATGTCCTGTTAATGAGAAATATATTCTGCTTAGCTTTGCCTTTTGGAAGAGAATGGGGGACTCTTAAGCAAAACTATCTATTTTCTTATCTTAGGCCTACTAATTATTAGTCATGTGACAATCGGCTTAGCTTTCTGAATCTCAGTGTTTCTCATGTGTAAATTGTCAGCGGAAATAGCTAACACCTATACATATAAATCTTTGCATTTACAATATGATTTTGCATATAATAGTTGGGTAATTTACAACAAACATATTGTTAGCAATTGTATAATCCCCATGTTTCTTTATTAAAAACTGAACCTCAAAAAAGGTGTATCACTTGTTGGAAGCCACAGTTTAACAGCTCAGGGAGAAGAACTTTTACTTCTCTCATTTGTTCTTATATCTTAGGTTTTTTTTTTTTAAACATCTTTATTGGAGTATAATTGCTTTACAATGGTGTGTTAGTTTCTGCTGTATAACAAAGTGGATCAGCTATACATATACATATATCCCCATATACAGGGGATCTTGCATCTCCCTCCCACCCTCCCTATCCCACCCTCTAGGTGGTCACAAAGCACCGAGCTGATCTTCCTGTGCTATGTGGCTGCTTCCCACTAGCTATCTATTTTACATTTGGTGGTGTATATATGTTCATGCCACTCTCTTAGGTTCTTTTTAAATACCATGTAGTTGCTTTACTGAATTCTAGTTGCACTACATTTCTTCAGGGCTGTGAGGAGGACCAAATGAAATAATATATTGAATCTAATTAAATTAATGCCTATGCATAAGGCACTGTTACTGTTTTCACACTAGAAAATGATATACTTGTGCTTATTTCCATGTATATATGAGACTTTTCATATTCACTTTAAATTATATGGTTAATATTTTATTCCCCCAAATTATAAGATAAAATAAATGTTATTCTGGGATTTTTATGCTGATGATTTTTTGTAAGTATAGAAGATTTAAATTCTATTCCAGATACATAAGATAAGGCAGCAATGCCTTGCTAGTTTGAGTGTTTTAGGAAAGAAAAAGCCCATTCAAACCACAGTTGCTCCTAATTCACACACTTAGGCTCTGTTTGCTTAGGTTTCATTATACGCTATGGCATCCTCAAAGAATTAGCTGTGGGCAAGGAAGAAATCTTTATTCCCTGAGAATAATCAACTGAATCACCCTGGGATAGGAAAACAGGAGTGAAACAAGGATTTGAGTACTTTCAAGCCCAATATTAGATTTGAGGACCCTTGTCTGCCTACACTAAGGGATTTTAAACAAAAATGTATCCATTTACCTTAAGAAGTACAAAGTTTATTGAAGAGCCCCTGATTTCTTTAGAATACGATACGAGTCTTGGCATTGAACAGAAACGTGATTTTGCAACATGTGTCCATATGTGGTTCATGTACTCCACATGTGTTCTGTCAATGGGTCCTGTGACCTCGCTGTGGATCACATGTGTTTTACATATGCTTTGTATGGTTCACATCTGTTTTAAACATTTTTTTTTCCTGACAGTAGACACTCTTGTTATATTACCATTTGCTATAATAATTAAATTCAAGGAACTGAACTTGAGAGCATTTGTGGGGGAGGGCATTTGTTAGTTTTGATTGATATTTGGTGCTGTGTTGAGTGATACCCATTACAACTGCTTATCGTATCTCTTTGTAGGCATACTGTTGCTGCATTTAACCTCACTGAAGCCAGACTAATGCAGAGATGTTCTTAGCTTCCTGTGACTCATATGAAGGTTATCATTTTAGAAGAGACCTTGAAAACATACTCTGGATTTAGGGGGAAAAAAACCCCCTGACATTTCCAAGAGGAAAAGCTTTTTTTAAGTTTTATATTGTAGATGCACAGCTTAAAGCATTTAAACACATACAGCAAGCAATATAATATGAATCATGTAACAAAAGTTAAATTTAAGTGAAAACCTTTTGTGGTATGTTGCAGTCACAAAAGAAGATACAAAATTAATGTGGACACCTGCTTGTTTTACTTGTATCAGAAGAAAATAAAATTCATTGTCATTTAATGAATTGCTTTCTGTTGTAGTACACTTAATTATCTCTTCCTGTAACCCCAAGTAGTATCTTTTCAAACTCACAGCTGTATCTGAATAGGGGCTACCAACTAAAGAGGTAAGCAATACTTTTTATTAATTACAGTGTATTTGTTTTCATCTGTCTTTATAGAACATTGTAAAATTAGACACCTGCTCCTTGAATAAAGCAATACCGAGCTTAATGAAGTCTGAGAAGCAGTGACTCTATTTTGTATCTTTTCTTGATGTGTGGATGTAATGCTCATTAGCGTTAATAGTTCTTGGAAATAAATGAAGAATATTGGATTGAGGCTACCTTCTCCAAACACTAAGTAGGAACGTGTTGCCCCCCAGCCAACAAGGTACCTAATGCTCAGTTGGCCAAATGTTAAAAGAGGTTTGTGCTGTAGGCGATTAAATCCATAGTCTGCCCCTGTGGACCAGGCAGCCATAAATAAGCATTTAAAAAGAATCTCAGCCTTTAATGAAGAACAGGGGAATTTCGATCAGTAATCAGAAACAGGTTTGGAGGTACAGGGACAGTGGCATGCGTATTTTGATTTGGTGCATAGAACATGCCTTGTTTTAGAAACATTCCAAAGATTGGATCCCAGTGTACTAGTAAATGTTCAGTGGGTTTTGAAAAGTTGAAGAATTTAGAGTCAGCCATCTAGAGTAGAAAGAGGCATCCTTAATTAAAAATAAATGGTGTAGAATGAAATGGGACAAAGAACAGGTACACCAGAAAAAAGGAAAATGTATGAAATACGAAGTGTAGCAATTCTAATGCTTGCAGGTGCTGCATATGAATGTGTGTATATATTTAGAAAAAACTTTTAAATAAAAACGAAAACATGCTTTTATCTTATAGTTTGTAATAACAAGCACATTAATGCAGTGTATGAAATCAACCCAGCTAATGAGTCATCAGAATTCTCAGGAGGAAACACAGTTCCATTCCCATATAGTTAAATGTACTTAAAACATACTAGAAAAACATTAAAAGCAAAGGTAGGTCAGAGGAAAAAAGTAAGAACTGGTAATGGAAGAAACACATTTAGACGGACAAAATGAATGTAGTTTAAAATACTTCATCTTGCAGTATGTAGTTTAAAATACTTCACTCATACTTCACTTACTATTCTAACTAAACTGAATAGTCAAAACTTGTCATTTGTTTTGTTTCATTTTTTTCCTTCTGCTTGGGGTCAGTAATCACTCCATACATCTTACTGTGTTTGAGATTGAAATTCAATGAGCTGTGGATTCAGAGATACAATGTAAGGCAAACAATGTCTAAATGTGGAGAGGTGGTGGAAAGTGGTACCAAGAATTGGTAAGGCTGTCCCTTTGCCTCACACCATGCAGCTGCCCATCATACTTTCAGAGATGATCTCTTATAGCTCTATTGATGCCTTGTTGGATGGGGTGGACATAAAGGTATTTCTGTTATTTATCATCATGCTAACTTGTACGAGACAAATGACCAGCAATATGATGTCAATGCATGAAAGTCATGGGCACATCCAAAACATCATGACAATGAGGAGTCTACCCTTGGATCTTATTCCCAGAGTAACCAAATCTTGACAGTGTACCTCACTGCTTCCTTGATACTCCCACTAAGTATCTAATAGTCATCTCACATTTAAACAAATTCACAGTGAGATTTCTGATTCTCTCTGATTCCCCAAACCCCACCCATCCCACAATTTTGCCAGCTCATTAAAGTCAACTCCACCCTCCCTTATACTCATACCAAAAACACTGCAGCTGTCCGTAACCTCCCTGTCTCTCTCAAACCCATATCCAGTCTATGAACAAACACCCTTGTTTCTGTCCCTAAGGACTGTCTACTCAGAATACAAATTCTTTTACCATCTTAATCATTGCTACCCTCATCCAAGATATTATCATTTCTTGCCTGGATTATTGCAACAGCCTTCTAACTGCATTGGCTCTTGCCCTCTTTCAATCTATTTGCAACACATCAAAGACACTTTTTGTAAACCATGTTTGATGATATTTCTCTACTCCAGTTCTTCAATGCTCTCAATGCGCTGAGAGTAAAAGCCACATTTCTTACAAAAGCCTCCATGATCCCATGTCTTGGAGCTTCACAATCATTCTTCTTTCCTCATTTTGCTCTAGACATACTGGCTTCTGCAATGCCCTACACACCAAGCATGACTTTGCTACAGGGTATTTGCACTTGCTGTTATTTTTCCTTCAAACACTCAGGGCTCAAATACGCCCATGGATTATTCACTCTCTTCCTGTAGGTCTCTTCTCAAATGTTAACTCATTGGAAAACGGACACTCCCTAACTTTTGTGATTTTTCTTTGTAGCATGTAACTTCACCTGATACAGCATTCATACATCCACAGTACCTACCATAGTTTCAGGCACACAGTATTTATTCAGTAAACTTTTATCAAATGAGTTAATTCCCTCATCACAAGTGGAGAAAAATAAAGCCCTGGAAATCTTAGCAAGTCTCAACTTGTCACAGAAAACTACAGACTAAAGAGGTACAAAGTAGTGTCCATACAACACAACATCAAAGACAAGAGTTTTAGCTATTTGTTCTCAGGACTGTCCAGAGGCTGTTGAAGGACACTCAGTGGAAAAACAGACATCAGACATTCTTCACACGCTTCCTCTGTGCTAGTGATTATTTTTCCTGAACACATAGAAGATTCAAGCTTTATGAGGTAAAGACTACCGTCATCTCCTTTTCAATAGTGACCAAGGACTTCCAAGGTACAGAAATATTAAATAACTTGTCCAAGGCATTTGGTTAGAAAGTGTCAGAGTTGGCGTTGAAACTAAGGCAAGCAGGCTTAGGACCTTCTCTCTTAAATCCTGTAATATATTTCATTGAATACTTTTGTGGTCAAGAGGACTCACACATTTCTCACTTCTGACTTAATAGAATTTCTGGAATTTCAAATCTAAGTAATTCTGAAATTATTGTGACTCTGCCCGCTAGGCGCTGGCACCACCCAGGATTCTGTAACCCTGTAAAACTCACAATATGTGATGGGATAGGCACCTCTATATCTTTTTTTCTTATTGAAGTACATTTGATTTACAATGTTGTGTTAGTTTCAGGTGTACAGCAAAGTGATTCAGTTATACACGTATATATTTTTTTCAGATTCTTTTCCCTCATAGGTTATTATAAAATATTGAGTGGAGTTCCCTGTGCTATACAGTAGATCCTTGTTGGTAAGCTATTTTACATATAGTAGTGTGTATATATTAATCCCAAACTCCTAATTTATCTCTCCTCCCAATGCTAAATAGATCAAGTCATGGACAGTCAACTTTAAAAAGATATTATTCTCAATGAGGATGATTATACACTTAGGCTATGAGCTTAAATGTCTTTGCTTAATCCATCTGTTGTAGAGTAAGACCAGGCCCATTTGTAAAGTTTTGATTTTAACCACTTTCAAATTAGAACCATTGCATTTCGAGAAATTCTGTGATTTACATCTTATACATTTTATAAGCCCAATAGAATATCCCATAGAATTAAGACACTTAATATTTATATGAGAGGTATAGATTTTTTACTCCTATAGTATTCAATATGCTGTAATATGAGTTTGTATTCACAGGTATATGTCGGTGTGGACAAATACCACAGATGCACGCTCACACACACACACACAGTAGACACACATGCTTGCATCTCTCCTTGGAAATATCTGACAATGCATACAAGGTCAGATAATGTGTTTGCCATTGGAGTTTGGCCTTTGTGCTTGAAAATACATTTATTAGCTATGAGAAAAATTCCTGAATTCAACTTAAGAAAAGAAAAATCTCTTTAATTTTAGTTTATTCTCCCTTACTCTTAAAGATAGAAGACAAATGAAAGTTTATAGCATGATTTTCCCTGTGACTAAACTGGGGTACAGAAAATTTCAATGGCTGTGCAAAAGGTATACTGTGACTAAGCAGCAAAGAAAGGACTTGATAGTTGGCGTGTTGCTTCCCAGCCTATTGCTTTGTGAATGTGCAGATCAAGAGAGCAGAGGCAAGTATTTATCTTAAATAACCAAGCCGCAGGCTTCTTAGAAACAGATAAAGGTTCTTTATGGCTCCCAGGCGTCCTTTGTGTCACTATTATTGTGTCACATTATTTCTGACCCTTCTTTAATTTACTCACTTAATTTTTTGTATCTCTTTTTATATAAAATGAAACACTGACATTTCAAAAAATGATTGTATCAAATGATAGTATGTTTTGAATGTAAATGTATATGTACAGACAGATAAATAGATAGACAAATAGATCTCATTATTTCTACTACATTGATAGACATTTAATATTCAAACTCACAATCGACGTATCTGGGGAGAGGTGAGTCCGGGGGTAAACAGATGAAAAGAAGCAGCCATTTCCTTTTCACATCAAAAGTAGAAAAATCCAGTCTTTTCTCCTAATTTTTTTCTTGTTCTTTTGACAGCAGTCCATTTCCCATTATTTCAGGGCTGGTTGTTATACTAGCCTTTATTTTTTATATTCATAAACTCAGCTTTTATACTTTTCTCATAGAAAACACTTCACTCGGCTTCTTTTGTGGATTAACATTTAAAACAAAAGATGAACAAAGTAGGAAGTAGGCTCGTTTATACGCGATCCATCCCAGTGTATTGGTGAGTATTCTAAGCTCTGAAGAGCTTTTAAGAAATATAAGCTCTTAATGCTAAGATCGCTATTGTGTTAACAAATACTTTTCTATAAACTCAAACTCCCCAGCTGTATGAAACATCACTTTATTTATCTTTTGGTTTTAAAAAAATTTATTGCAGTCAAGACATCTATCTTTTATGATGCATTTTGAATACATAGTTGGGTTAAGCCTTATTACTTTGGTCTAATAAACAGAGAGATGAAAATTGAGCTGCTGGATGAAGCCCTAAAACTCTGACATTTGTGTCACTTGCCTCAGCCACCTGATTGCCTACAAAGAGATCCTGACCTTTGTTACAAAAGCATTGCTGTGGGGATTAAATAACGAATAACTGCAACTGATTTTGAAGGGCAACTTGGGATGACTTTTGGGTGTTAGTTTACCCTGGGTGCCCCAAAGAACAATCCAGTGCACTTGTACTGTGGCGTCAGACTTGACTCCTGGCAGGTAACCAATATGCTTTATTTTGATTACAGTAGGAGGCCAGGATTAAAAACAAAATACTCACTTAAGGATGAAATTATATTCAGTCCAAATAATGGATGAACTTACAATCCTGGACTTTTCTTATTGTTCTCTTTCAAAGTAAAAAAGAGTTAGAGAAAGCCAAAAGATGTTCATTTTTTTTTTTAATTTTTATTTTACAAATGCCCAAGTAAAAGATTATTTTCTTGGGCTAGGGTTTTGTTATATTTTTTTCTTTAAAATGTGAAGAGCAAGTGCTTTATTAAATTAATTGAAAAGGCTGATGCAGTTTTTCAGTGTAGACCCCATAAGGTTTTGTCAGCAGATTGGGTATGAGTTATTGTATATGCAAAATGATATGGACAACTAATTATTTGAATGGTAAATATCAATCAAATAATGAAACCGCTTTAAAATATACATCTTAAAATTTAAATAAATTTATTCACACCAGTATTTTTTTTATCTTCAATTGTAAGAGAAATTTGTTAACAGTGATTTATCCATTTTGTTGGAATATATTTGCCATACTTATTCTTGAAATAGGTTTCCATTATTCACAAGTAAAGATAATCCTGTCCATTCCCCACTGCACCCCCTTCCCCAGCCCAGGTTCTCATTATCTCACACCTGGGCTATTGTCTACTTCTCACCAATCTCTCCCCTTCCAATTCTTCCTAGACAACATATCCACTCTGTCTTTTATCATCCCATTTATGTGACCTCTCCCGTTTTCTAGAGGATAGAGTTCAAAGCCCATATTCTTGCCGTGAAACCATTCTACATGCTCCCTTTCTTTAGCCTCCTAATTTTACCTTTGCTTTTATTTTTCTACATAAAGCTTTTACTCCAGCCAAATGACTTTAGTAATTAGTCCTCTTGTCCATTAATTCAATAACTATCTACTTATTATCCACTCTGTGTAAGACTGTGTTTCTTGTGTCTGTGATGATTCTGAAGGATGCAAGGCAGCAGCTCTCTGACCTGCTCAGCTATGAACATGCTCTCTCCAGTCAGGTGTTATTCACCTGGTCCTTTCCTAGTTTCACTTGAAGACTTCCCTGGAACATTCTAGTCTTAATGGTCAGGCCTCTTCTACATATATAAAGACTGCATCACTATATCAGTACATTTGCTCTATCAGTTAATCCACAGAAAGACAGGAGCTTATGTTTATTTCTAGTCTATGAAGGCCCTTCACAGTATCCTTCATATAATACAGTCTTAATAATTATTTATTGAGAGGAAACATAAGGAAGTAAAAGAGAATATGTTTTAAGTCGGACACAAGTGTGGATCCTGTTTGTGCTCCTGTCTAGCTGTGCTTAGGCAATTTTATTTAATCCTTCTGAGTGATTTTTCCTCATTTTGTAATGGGCATGATAACTATGCCATAGGGAGCTCTGAATGCTAAATATTTAATCACCTTTTCTCCTGATGATGAAGAGGAACTAAAATTAGAACTTGTGAATTTATTCTTTGGATAATCATTTTTTCCAAGAAAAGATTAGAAAAGAATCATAATCCATTCCTGCCACAATCAAACATGAATTGTCTTTCTGGTTTATGTATATGTTTAATATTTACATATGTGTGATTGCATTATGGCTGATTTTCTTTGAACTGAGGTTATTGTCTCCTTTAAGAAGGTCTGGTTTTAATATTTGTCCATAAATAGAAGAAACAAATTACTACTTGCAAGTGTCATTAAACATAGTTTTCAAGAGACTGAAGATTTGTCCGTTTTAATCATAATTGCCTAGTAACAAACTTCATAGCAGAATATTAATGAGTTCAGATAATATCTAACTTTTTCAATGGCTCCATTTGTGGTGTAGACAGCTAACGTCACTCAGGAAGAAGTGGGTCTACTTATCTGGATTGTGGAGCAGCATTTCCACTGCATATGCCATAGCCCAGTCCTCCAGGTTTTAGAAACCATAGGTCCTGACACCTTGCAGCTCTCAGCAAAGGAAACTGTCACCATAGGAAATTAAAGTGCCAACCCCTCAACCAGAGAGAACCGTCATGGTGGTTAGTTCTGCAAGCCACCTAGCTATTTCCTGAGCTTTTATAAGGAATGGTACCTTGAGACCGCAAACATGGTAGACACTTAGCATCCTTCTCTAGGGCCTGAAGCATCACAGTGTCTGAGGGTTGTGTAAGCAACTTGGGGACTTGTAAAAGGTTCTCAAAAATGCAGAAGATATAGATGCCTATGAGAGAAATCATTAGCAAATTCACTATTTTTCTCACCTCAGAAGGGGAACCAACTTGGACAATTATGAAAAACAAAAGAATAACATTTTAGATTTGGGTAAGATACAAATTAAGCAGTTGATCGAGTGCAATCATTATGACTATCTCTTATTTGCTTTCTTCTTTTTTGTTGTTTTTAACAAGGTCTTTAAAAAAAATTGTGGCAAGATGTATATAACATAAAGTTTGCACATGGTTGTGCAAGTCACCACTATCCATCTCCAGATTTCTTTGCAGCGTCCCGTCTTGTACCCGGTCAACAATATTTCTCCCTTCTTCCCTCCTGATTCCAACCTCTGCAAACCACTCTCCTTCCTTCTGCTCTATGAATTTGACAGCTCTAGGTACCTCATGTATTGGCTTTCTTTTCTTCACCTTTCACTCCTAAACATATACATTTTTCAATGTGTTGTCTTTGGGAATGTGGACTTAATTACAAACCATTTGCTAAGAAGTGCTGCAGTGCAGTGAGAACTCCTATGCTGCTGGTTTGATCTGTGCTGGTGGTTGATCAGCCCAGCTTGCTACTGCCTCTGCGGAGGGGGGCTTGGTGGGCCGGCCCCTCAGGTTTACTTTGAGAGACTGTTATGTGACCCTGCTGAGGCAACCTTTGGACCACAGATGCCCATGCAAAAACTTTTACCATTAGAGTGTAATGGAAAGCAGATTTTAACATTCAGGGAAAATGTGCTTTCAGAAATATTAAAGATCTTTATGTGGAAAAGGCATCTTTTTAACTGAGTCCCCACAGGAAACACATTTCCCCTTGGGTGTTATGTAACATAAGCATGGTTTGGGCTTTGAGATAGAGTTCAGGCAATTTAATGGGGGACAAGCAACAAACTCAAGCTATCCAGACTTGAACTTGAAAGAAGTACAGATGGAAAAAATATAAAATGATCAAAATTTATACAAGATTGCTCTGATCAGGAAATCAGTTCATCAAAAGCAATGGTTTGCAGAGCATTTATAAGTCCATAATTTGAAATATTCCTTTCTCCATAAGCTGCCTTTTAATACTTCACTGAATGATAAATGCAAGGCAGAATACTATACATAATAAATTCCTACAACTGACTAATCCTTTCATAATTATTTGTGTGTATAGAGAATAATGTACTGCTCTGCAGACAACACCAGGTCTGAATTTACTTAAATGACTTTATTAACATAAAAATTGGAAAAATATGTATTCATTTGTCTATGGACCATCTCTTGGTGTTATTATCTCTAGCAATAATAATCATAATATTGTATACACTACTCATAATTAAATCATTTTTTTCTTTTCATTTATAAAATGCTGAAGGTTTTGCACACTCATTTCTAAATATACAGATGTCAAGGCTAAGGTACTACAAAGTCATTAAAACTGAATTTTTATGCATTGATCTAGCAGGAAGCAGTTTCCCCTGATGTCAGTGAAAGAAAATTACTGTTTTTTTCTCTGTGACCCTTCCCAGAGAAATAAACTGGCATTTATATATTGTAAACAGCCAAACAGCATCTTTTAAATATAAAACTTTACAGTCAAGTGCCAGTAGTTAGATCTGACATGAATTTTCTGATGAGCATTATGGTATAATGTGTAAAATGCCAGGAAAACAAAGACTTATAGGAAGAGAATTCCTCAAGGGAAACCAAGCTCCAAACCTGTCAATCAAAACCTCAGGCACAAGGGTGAGCTTTGACGGGGTGAGAGAGAGTCATGGACATGTACACACTGGCAAACGTAGTAAGGTGGATAGCTGGGGGGAGGCAGCCGCAGGGCACAGGGATATTAGCTCGGTGCTTTGTGACAGCCTGGAGGGGTGGGATGGGGAGAGTGGGAGGGAGGGAGACGCAGGGGGGAAGACATATGGGAACATATGTATATGTATAACTGATTCACTTTGTTATAAAGCAGAAACTAACACACAATTGTAAAGCAATTATACCCCAATAAAGGTGTTTAAAAAAAAAAAAAAAAAAACAAAATTAAAAATTCAAAAAAAAAAAAAAAAACCTCAGGCACATTTCTATCCCTATATCCAGCCAGTGGTATTGCTACTGAGCGAGAAAGAATATAAAATCTGAATAACTGCACGGCACACGGTTGACCTTGGTTACGACTTCTGGCTTTACATGTAAACAATGTCTTCACAGGGGAGAAATCATCAGTTTGGAGGCAGAGAATTTGAAGAAACATCTTTGCCAAACATTTGCCTATGCCTATTTCCCATCATTCCTCATATATCCTGAACGGTCTTAGAGTTATAAGTATCAGTCAACTGCTATAGTACCTGCTTTGTACGTCATGTCCACTCTAAAATAAAAAGCGTTCGTAATTTTTTTAATCTTTATCCTTATCTTTCTCTCTGTTTTTTGAATTTAATTTTGACTGTAATGATCATGCCTAAAAATATCGATAATATTTTCATGAAATATTGAGGAAATCTATGTCTTTCTCACAGGCTAACATTGCAGTTCCTGTTGGTGAGAAATTTGGGGTCCTATTATGACAACCAAGCAGGGTTTGCACCTATCTGTCGCTTATCTTTCCAGCTGCAATGATTTTCTCATGGTTGCAAGCACAACAATGTATTTTTTTTAACATCTTTATTGGAGTAAAATTGCTTTACAATGGTGTGTTAATTTTTGCTTTATAACAAAGTGAAGCAGCTATACATATACATATATCCGCACATCTCCTCCCTCTTGCATCTCCCTCCCACACTCCCTATCCCACCCTGTAGGTAGACAAAAAGCACCGAACTGAACTATCTCCCTGTGCTATGTGGCTGTTTCCCACTAGCTATCTATTTTACATTTGGTAGTGTATATATGTCCATGCCACTCTCTCACTTCATCCCAGCTTACGCTTCCCCCCCCCGTGTCCTCAAGTCGATTCTCTACATCTGCGACTTTATTCCTGTCCTGCCCCTAAGTTCGTCAAAACCATTTTTTTTTTTAGATTCCATATATATGTGTTAGCATACGCTATTTGTTATTATCTTTCTGACTTGCTTCACTCTGTATGACAGACTCTAGGTCCATGCACCTCACTACAAATAACTCAATTTCATTTCTATTTATGGCCCAGTAATATTCCATTGTATACATGTGCCACATCTTCTTTATCCATTCATCTGTCAATGGACACTTAGTTTGCTTCCATGTCCTGGCTACTGTAAATAGAGCTGCAATGAACATTGTGGTACATGACTCTTTTTGAATTATGGTTTTCTCAGGGTATATGCCCAGTAGTGGGATTGCTGGGTCATATGGTAGTACTATTTTTAGTTTTTTGAAGGACCCTCCATACTGTTCTCCATAGTGGCTGTATCAATTTACACTCCCACCAGCAGTGCAAGAGGGTTTCCTTTTCTCCACACCCTCTCCAGCATTTACTGTTTGTAGATTTTTTGATGATGGCCATTCTGACCGGTGTGAAGTGATACCTCATTGCAGTTTTGATTTGCATTTCTCTAATGATTACTGATGTTGAGTATCCTTTCATGTATTTGTTGGCAATCTGTATATCTTCTTTGGATAATGTCTCTGTAGGTCTTCTGCCCATTTTTTGATTGGGTTGTTTGTTTTTTTGATACTGAGCTGCATGAGCTGCTTGTCAATTTTGGAGATTAATCCTTTGTCGGTTGCTTCGTTTTCAAATATTTTCTCACATCCTGAGCATTGGCTTTTCGTCTTGTTTATGGTTTCCTTTGCTGTGCATAAGCTTTAAAGTTTCATTAGGTCCCATTTGTTTATTTTTGTTTTTATTTCCATTTCTCTAGGAGGTGGGTCAAAAAGGATCTTGCTGTGATTTATGTCATCGATTGTTCTGCCTATGTTTTCCTATCAGAGTTGTATAGTATCTGGCCTTACAGTTAAGTCTTTAATCCATTTTGAGTTTATTATGGTGTATGGCGTTAGGTATTGTTCTAATTTCATTCTTTTCCATGTAGCTGTCCAGTTTTCCCAGCACCACTTATTGAAGAGTCTGTCTTATCTCCATTGTATATTCTCACCTCCTTTATCAAAGATAAGGTGACCATATGTACGTGGGTTTATGTCTGAGCTTTCTATGCTGTTCCATTGATCTATATTTCCGTTTTTGTGCCAGTACCATACTGTCTTGATTACTCTAGCTTTGTAGCATAGTCTGAAGTCAGCCAGCCTGATTCCTCCAGCTTTGTTTTCCTTTCTGAAAAATTGCTTTGGCTATTCGGGGTCTTTTGTGTTTCTATACATATTGTGATTTTTTTTGTTCTAATTTTGTGAAAAATGTCATTGGAAGTTTGATGGGGATTTCATTGAATCTGTAGATTGCTTGAGGTAGTAGAGTCATTTTCACAATGTTGATTCTTCCAATCCAAGAACATGGTATATCTCTCCATCTGCATGTATCATCTTTAATTTCTTTCAGCAGTGTCTTCTAGTTTTCTGCATACAGGTCTTTTGTATCCCTAGGTAGGCTTATTCCTAGGTATTTTATTCTTTTTGTTGCAATGGTAAATGGGAGTGTTTCCTTCATTTCTCTTTCAGATTTTTCATCATTAGGGTATAGGAATGCAAGAGATTTCTGTGTGTTAATTTTGTATCCTGCTAATTTACCAAATTCATTGATTAGCTCTAGTAGTTTTCTGGTAGCATCTTTAGGAATCTCTTTGTATAGTATCATGTCATCTGCAAACAGTGACAGTTTTACTTCTTTTCTGATTTGGTTTCCTTTTATTTCTTTTTCTTCTCTGATTGCTGTGGCTAAAATTCCAAAACTATGTTGAATAATAGTGGTGACAGTGGGCAGTTTTGTCTTGTGTCTGATCTTAATGGAAATGGTTTCAGTTTTTCACCATTGAGAACGATGTTGCATATGGGTTTGTCATATATGGTCTTTATTATGTTGAGGTAATTTCCCTCTATGCCTACTTCCTGGAGGGTTTTTTTGTTTTTTATTTTTTACATCTTTATTGGAGTATAATTGCTTTACAATGGTTTGTTAGTTTCTGCTTTATGACAAAGTGAATCAGTTATACATATACATATGTTCCCATATCTCCTCCCTCTTGCGTTTCCCTCTCTCCCACCCTCCCTATCCCACCCATACAGGTGGTCCCAAAGCACCAAGCTGATCTACATGTGCTATGTGGCTCCTTCCCACTAGCTATCTATTTTACATTTGGTAGTGTATATATATCCATGCCACTCTCTCACTTTGTCACAGCTTACCCTTCCCCCTCCCCATATCCTCAAGTCCATTCTCTAGTAGGTCTGTGACTTTATTCCCGTCTTACCCTTAGGTTCTTCATGACATTTTTTTTCTTAGATTCCATATATTTGTGTTAGCATACGGTATTTGTCTTTGTCTTTCTGACTTCACTCTCTTTATGACACTCTCTATGACAGACTCTAGGTCCATCCACCTCACTACAAATAACTCAATTTCGTTTCTTTTTATGGCTGAGTAATATTCCATTGTATATATGTGCCACATCTTCTTTATCCATTCATCCTATGATGGACACTTAGGTTGTTTCCATCTCCTGGCTACTGTAAATAGAGGTGCAATGAACATTTTGGTGCATGACTCTTTCTGAATTATGGTTTTCTCAGGGTATATGCCCAGTAGTGGGATTGCTGGGTCATATGGTAGTTCTATTTGTAGTTTTTTAAGGAATCTCCATACTGTTCTCCATAGTGGCTGTACCAATTCACATTCCCAACAGCAGTGCAAGAGTGTTCTCTTTTCTCCACACCCTCTCCAGCATTTATTGTTTCTAGATTTTTTGATGATGGCCATTCTGACTGGTGTGAGATGATATCTCATTGTAGTTTTGATTTGCATTTCTCTAATGATTAATGATGTTGAGCACTCTTTCATGTGTTTGTTGGCACTCTGTATATCTTCTTTGGAGAAATGTCTATTTAGGTCTTCTGACCATTTTTGGATTGGGTTGTTTTGTTTTTTTGTTATTGAGCTGCATGAGCTGCTTGTCAATTTTGGAGGTTAATTCTTTGTCAGTTGCTTCATTTGCAAATATTTTCTCCCATTCTGAGGGTTGTATTTTCGTCTTGTTTATGGTTTCCTTTGCTGTGCCAAAGCTTTGAAGCTTCATTAGGTCCCATTTGTTTATTTTTGTTTTTATTTCCATTTCTCTAGAAGGTAGGTCAAAAAGGATCTTGCTGTGATTTACGTCATAGAGTGTTGTGCCTATGTTTTCCTCTAAGAGTTTGATAGTTTCTGGCCTTACATTTAGGTCTTTAATCCATTTTGAGCTTATTTTTGTGCATGGTGTTAGGGAGTGATCTAGTCTCATACTTTGACATGTACCTGTCCAGTTTTCCCAGCACCACTTATTGAAGAGGCTGTCCTTTCTCCACTGTACATTCCTGCCTCCTTTATCAAAGATAAGGTGACCATATGTGTGTGGGTTTATCTCTGGGCTTTCTATCCTGTTCCATTGATCTATCTTTCTGTTTTTGTGCCAGTACCATACTGTCTTGATTACTGTAGCTTTGTAGTAGAGTCTGAAGTCAGGGAGCCTGATTCCTCCAGCTCCGTGTTTCGTTCTCAAGATAGCTTTGGCTATTTGGGGTCTTTTGTGTTTCCATACAAATTGTGAAATTTTTACTTGTAGTTCTGTGAAAAATGCCAGTGGTAGTTTGATAGGGATTGCATTGAATCTGTAGATTGCTTTAGATAACAGAGTCATTTTCATAGTGTTGATTCTTCCAATCCAAGAACATGGTATATCTCTCCATCTATTTGTATCGTCTTTAATTTCTTTCATCAGTGTCTTATAATTTTCTGCATACAGGTCTTTTGTCTCCTTAGGTAGGTTTATTCCTAGATATTTTATTCTTTTTGTTGCAGTGGTAAATGGGAGTGTTTTCTTGATTTCACTTTCAGATTTTTCATCATTAGTGCATAGGAATGCCAGAGATTTCTGTGCATTAATTTTTTATCCTGCTACTTTACCAAATTCATTGATTAGCTCTAGTAGTTTTCTGGTAGCATCTTTAGGATTCTCTACGTATAGTATCATGTCATCTGTAAACAGTGACAGCTTTACTTCTTCTTTTCCAATTTGGATTCCTGGAGGGTTTTTGTCATAAATGGGTTTTGAATTTTGTCAAAAGCTTTTTCTGCATCTATCCAGATGAACATATGGTTTTTCTCCTTCAATTTGTTAATATGGTTTATCACATTGATTGATTTGCATATATTGAAGAATCCTTGCATTCCTGGGATAAACCCTACTTGATCATGGTGTATGATCCTTTTAATGTGCTGTTGGATTCTGATTGCTAGTATTTTGTTGATGAGTTTTGCACCTATATTCATCAGTGATATTGGCCTGTAGTTTTCTTTTTTTGTGACATCTTTGTCTGATTTTCGTATCAGGGTGATGGTGGCCTCATAGAATGAGTTTGGGAATGGTCCGCCCTCTGCTCTATTTTGGAAGACTTTGAGAAGGATAGGTGTGAGCTCTTCTCTAAATGTTTGATAGAATTCTCCTGTGAAGCCATCTGGTCCTGGGCTTTTGTTACAAGTATCTAATTTCTATTTTCCACTCTATGCTTTTTATATTCTATACTGCCCTCTGAAATGTTCTTTCTCTCATCTCTTCAGTGACAATCCTAGCAATATTTATAGCTGAACTCCTCTCTGAAGCTTTCTTTAATGATTTCAGACAAGTTTAATAGCACTTAATAGATTTAATACTACTTTTGCTCTTGTTCTAGATTGTGTGCTTGCATGTACAAATACATAAATTACTTTTTAAATCAAATATAAATTGCTTGGGACCAAAGGATATGTCTTCTTTTAACCCCGTAGTCCTTTTAATGCTAACTTTCATTGTAAGACTATGAGGAGTCTTATCTCACTAAAAGCCATCCTTCTTTTAAATTGTAAGGAGATGTGGTACATATATACAGTGGAATATTACTCAGCCATAAAAAAGAGTGAAATAATGTCATTTGCAGCAACATAGATGGACCTAGATATTATCATACTAAGTGAAGCAAGTCAGACAAAGAGAAATATTATATGATATAGCTTATATGTGGAATCTAAAAAAGTGCTACAAATGAACTCATTTACAAAACAGAAATAGACTCACAGACATAAAACCAATTTATGGTTACCAAAGGAAAACGGGAGAGTTGGAATAAATTAGGAGTTTGGGATTAACAGATACAAATTACTGTATATAAAATAAACAACAAGGACCTACTGTATAGCACAGGGAACCATCCTCAATATCTTGTAATAACCTATAATGGAAAAGAATATATGTATAAATATTTATCACTGAATCACTTTGCTGTATACCTGGAACTAACACAACATGGCAGGTCAGCTTCAATAAAAATTTTGAAAAATAAAAAAATTAAGTACTGAGTACTAAAAAATAAATAAATAAAATATAAGGTGTCTTTCTAAAATGAGAAGTAGTCTGTTCATATTGATTTGAACCTGAAATCCTTGCTAGCTGTGATAGGACCCTCTTTGATCTTACCTGTTCCTTCCCTCCAACTTCATCCCAAACCTACAATTGCTTTTGTGCTCTTGTGGCCAGGAATTGGGTGTCTTACAGCACACACCAGTGCATATGTTTATAGGCTCATCATCTCCCTGTCCTGTCAGTCCTTCTCATTCACCTATGAATTCTTTTTTTTTTTTTTTTGCGGTACGTGGGCCTCTCACTGTTGTGGCCTCTCCCGTTGCGGAGCACAGGCTCTGGACGCACAGACTCAGCAGCCATGGATCACGGGCCTAGCCACTCCGTGGCATGTGAGATCTTCCCAGACTGGTGCATGAACCCATGTCCCCTGCATCGGCAAGCGGACTCTCAACCACTGAGCCACCAGGGAAGCCCACACCTATTAACTTTTAATCACCTTTTAAGATTCAGGTCAAGTAACACTTCCTCATGGAAGCCTTGCCCCTGGAGACACATGCACTCTGCTATGAGTAACATCTGTCCCCTGATAGTGCCTGAGCTTCCTCCCCTTCTGTCTGGGCCAGCTTCATATTACACAGTATTCTAAAGTACTGTCAACGTCTCTTCCTTTCCCTGGGGCACTGTAAACTCTTCAAGGAAAAAGGGCTGTGTTTTATCTGTCCCTGAATTCCTTGCATGTGGCAGAGGACCATCACATGGTAAGCAGGTAACAAATCACACGAGAAGTGAAGTTACAAAGATGCTGAATGCCTGCTTCTCAAGTACATTGTGGTTTACTGCCTGGGGCTGAACTTCAGTTACATCTTTAAGTAGGTTAATAATGATGACCCATAAAATAAGTGAATGTGTTTGTAAAACTGTAAAGTGCTATCCAGCACTGGTTAATTTTTAGTATGCGTGAAACTTTATCAAGGAGCACTGAATTTTAAATTGATTTTATTATGAATATGTACATTGTTAGGCCAAGTAGTGGTGAACCTCACTGTTTTTTGCCTTGTCAGACTGTTTCCTTGCCACAGGTGATCACAGACTTAGGCAAACCCAGACCGTATTTAGCTGTTGGCTTTCTGTTTCCCTTAACACAGGAGGTGAATGCTAACCCCTTTTCCAGCTAGCTGCATGTGGAACAGTTCTGGCTTCAGTCCCCTGCCACCTGCCAGCTCTGGGCTCTCAGGGTGCTCCTGGGAGAATCATAGGAATGCGGATGAACCCCTGAAAGAGACCTGATGGTGCAGAGAAGGCATCCGACAGAGGATCACGAAGCAGAGAGCAAAGAAGTGGGGTTGAAAAGAGGGAGGTATACGCGGAGATTGTTTTTCATCTCAAAATGTGCCATTGTATTCTACATTCTCCTTGAAACATTTCAAGGGCTCCATTTGCATATATTAGATGCTTACTTCTTTTCATATCATGTTCTCCATTCCTACTGAATTACGTGCCAATCTATGAAGTGTTGCTCCTTTGTACTTCTGTCACTTTAGTACATTAACAATTGCAAGTAGAGGTTTTCCATAGTGTGTTTTCCTCTTGGTACAACTTCTTTTGAATCTATCCTGTGTATACAGAAAGATCTCAAGCGTGTGGGCCAGTCAGAATGAAGCCAAGCCCGCACTGGTGGAAGTCTACATTCTAGAAGGGCTCCAAAGACACAAGGACACACTGTTGCAGTGATTACGGTACTCAAACCTACCTAGAGTAGTTGCAAGGATACTTCTTTAGCACTATTTTCACATTAATTCTATTATTGTTTAAATATAATTGCGTTTCTCTAGTTGATATAAGTAAATCCTTTGCTTAAAATATTTCATTTTGTTTCAACTGTTAATTTGTTTTCTGAAATGAGTGTAATAAATACAAATTTTTATTTGTCCTAACAATTAAAATGCATGGATTAACCCCCAGCTTGTACAAATGCAGAATCATTACTATCCCTAACAATGTAAAACTCTGACAAATTAGATATCACTATTTCTTAAGGAAAATTGATCATAAGATATTTTTTGGACCTAAAAATCTGCATTTGTCTCAAGCACATTTAACATGCATTCATGGGAGAAGGATCATCTTTTTTCTGTTTCATATACAACTCTGTTAATTGGGTATCTTATGTTTTCTTACATTTCCTGCATATAATTAAAAAAAAATGCCATCCAAAAAGAGAATAGAGGGAATGAATGTCTCAATCCTTCTTTAATTGTATCACTGATTCTTGGGGGGGGTATGGTGTGATAGCTTCTGTATTTTCTCTACTCCTTCCCTCCCCAATTCTACTGAGTTGTAGTTGACTATAACATTGTATAAGTTTAAAGAGTACAACATAATGATTTGATACATGCATATAATGTGAAATGATTACCACAATAAATTTAGTTAACATCTGTCACCTCACATAGTTGCAACATTTTTTTTATTTGTGATGAGAACTTTTAAGATTTACTCTCTTAGCAATTTTCAAATATACAAAACAGTATTGTTAACTTTAATCATTATGCTGTACATTACATCCCTAAGACTTTTTATTTTATAATTATAAGTTTGTGCCCTTTGACCACCTTCAACTATTTCCCTTACATCCCAGCTCCCACATGTGGCAACCACTAATTTGATGCCTTTTTATGAGTTTTGTTTTTTTTTTCAGATTCCATTTAATTGAGGCCATACACTGTTTGTCTTTCTCTGATTTATTTCACTTAGTATAATGCCTTCTCTACTTTCTTGATGTCTTGGTTATTTGCCCTAATTTAATAACAACAAAAAATGTTTATTGAAGACCCCTGTGAATATTAAGACTAAATTTACAAACTGTCTCACACGTTTACAAAACGTCTCACAGAGTTATTTAACTAATCTTTCTGTTGTTTACACGTATTCTAACAACACATTTGATTCCCAGTTGATTTTCAGTTTAGTTTAGTGAATTTTCTGGCCACTTTGGCCTCATAGTTGTTGATGAAAATAGTCTGTAAAAATTGAGAAAAATTATTTATCATTTTTTTCTGTTTTTTGACAAATCTGTTCAGTCCTACATGCCTCAGACACTAGTATTTATTGATATTTTTGTTCTAGTGCTTAAAGTATTTGTGTACCTTCTGTTAATGGTGAGATCACCACCTTGCTACAGAATTAACCTTGTCTTCAGTTAAGCTGTGAGTAAATGTGGTGCAGCAGAAATGGGTGGCCTTTTACTCTGTTCACACGCAAACATGTGAACAAAAAAAATGGAAAGAAACACAGTAAATTGTTGTTGTGACTGAAGTAACTTACTATGTAGGTCTATGGGTTTTAATTATTTCTTCCTTCTGGGATTCTACTTGCTTACTTCTTTTTTTCTTATACAGGATATGTCAGCATTTAGAGCCAATTCTGTTCTTCAGTGATGTGAGAGAAATATCAGTTGAAACTTATGTCACTGGTTGCAGCAGGGGATTGGGACCATAAAAAAATGGTTATGAATTCGGGAATATGCCTTGCATAAAGTGAGTCAGAAAAGATCTGGACTTTTCCCAAAGACTTATAGAGCCTGAAAATAAAGCCTGGTTATAAGGGAAGAGAACTCTAAGAAGACAAACTTTCAGTTAAACTAAAATGAAAATAGCTACAGAAAAACATTTTAGCCAAATAAATCTAGCAATATTTTCAGAGTTTCAGTTTCAAAAAAAAGAAAAACAAAAAACAAAACTAAAGAACAATAAGAGATATTTTTATATGTAAACCTAAGAGATGTGGCCAAATGATACTTCTTGGAAAATATGTGTGAATTTCTTATTTGATAATTTATATCAGTATGGACTCATGGATATATATTTTATTCTAAAGGGTAAAATCCAATGCTATCATATTAGTTTTGTTCTCGTATTGATTATTAAGAGCTTCTACTCTATATTTAAATAAATATTTTAGAAAAAAATTAACTACGTAAACCATTCAAGTAGCTGGAAAAAAAATGACAGGCATGAAAAGTGTTTAAAGTAATCAATAATAAAGATAACAATTAACCAAATATAAAAACAAAATAAGAAAACTAAATCCAGTGCTTTAAAGGGACCAAAGATACATTCTATGTAAACCAGGTTTTTTTTAAAGGCTATTAGTTATGAGATATGAAAGAGACTGAGAAACCATGTGGCTACTAATTATAATCTGCTGTGAATAAATATGAAAGATAATATTATATAAAAAAAATTTCAGACACACATAAATGCTGAAATCAAATTAGGTCAAATTGAGAAACCAGAATAGACCAATGACTATAGAAAATGTGTTAGAAATTATACTTTACGCCTCTACTAAAATCTCTCCTTCTCCACCAGATCTACTGTGACCACTATTTAAAACTGTAGCCCCTCTACTCATTTCCTCTTTCTCAAACCCCTAGACCTTGCCCTACTTTTAATTCTCTTCAGCAGTATTTATCAATGTCTAAGATACTATATTGCTTACCTATTTATTATGCTTGTTGTTGACTGTCTCCCTCGCTAGAGTGTAGTATCAAAAGCTCAAAGCTAGGGCTTCCCTGGTGGCACAGTGGTTGAGAGTCCACCTGCTGATGCGGGAGACGTGGGTTCATGCCCCGGTCCAGGAGGATCCCACGTGCCACGGAGCGGCTGGGCCCGTGAGCCATGGCCGCTGAGCCTGCGCGTCCGAGCCTGTGCTCCACAACGGGAGAGGCCACAACAGTGAGAGGCCTGTGTACCGCAAAAAAGAAAAAACAAACAAACAAAAAGCTCAAAGCTGTTTGTCTGTATTGTTCACTGATATATCCCAAGAATCTCGGACATTTTCTAGTATATAGCAAACATCAAAAGTTTTTGTTGAATAATAATGAAAAACTGAAGGAACATAAAAAGCATTCCTATTAAAGTGAAAAAAAGATAAGAGGCATGTTACACTACTATTATTACATGTTACTCTGGAGGTCTTAGACTATTATGACTAGAAAAAATATAAATCCATACATATATGTATATGGCAATTCATATATATAATTTGTAAATAATTTTGAAAATTATAGTTAAAACCTCATGTTTAAAATAGAAATAACAATCAAAATAAACCACAGAATCGTACCCAATATAAAAAAATACAAAGTTTTGGTGAAATGTATTTTAAAAGCCTTTAATAAAAAGTTCTATTATGTTTCTGGATGAGAAGATAAAATTTCGTAAGAAATTTCACTTCTCTCTAAATTACTCTAAAAACATTAAAAACAATTACCATTAAAAATCACAGTATGATATTTCATGAGAGTTAACAAGATGATTATAAAATTCGTCTGCAAGAGTAAATAATAGACCTACGACTCAAGTCAGGAAATCCATTAAAAGACAAAGATACTAAGATTGAATTAAGCCATCAAAAATTTGAAAACTCCCACTTAAAATCAAAGTGATGTAGATCATTTAAAATGAAAGTACATACTCAGATTTAACATGCAAGTAAAAAGAAACAAAAAGGCTCTTAGGACAAATCAAGCTTCAAAATGTTTGTCTCACTATGAGATTCCTTCTACGCAGACATGTCCAGCACATGTCCATGTTCAAGAAATGGACATATTTAGGGGTGCAGGACCCCCACCACCATTTCCGCATGTCTGGTTGAACTGAGGATGTATTCTAGATCCAAGGGCAATCAATTCTCAGGCAAATGTGTGGCTTATGAATGACACGAGTATGATGAAATCATGAATGAGATCAATCAAATTCTCTCTCTTGGTATATTGACCTAGAAAAAAATGAGTTAATGGGGCAATAAAGCTAAAAAGATTCTATGAAAAGGAGTAGGGGAAATGTCATAATGAAACGTACACTGCATAGGTAACATGAAGGACCGGAAATCAGGAAATTAAGAAGGAAGTGGAGGGAAAGGGAAAAGATATTTTGAGGAGGGGATGAGGAGTTGGATAAGTAGACAGAATCAGGAAATGAAAATCAGAGAGAAGCAGAGATATCATGAGAAAAATAGCAAATGACCCACAAGAGATTTTAAAAATTAGGCATTCATTAGAAATTCCTCTATTTCTAAAGCAGGGGTCAGTAATCTACAGCCCACTGGCCACATACAGCCATCCCCCTTTATTTGTACTACTCACAAATAAGTAATTTTTTTGCAGTTTTAATAATTTAAAAATCAAAATAATAATATTTAGTCATGAATTAAAATATATAAAATTCCAATTTCAGTGTCCATAAATGAAGTTATTAGAACATAGGCACACACATTTGTTTATGGATTGTCTATGGTTGTTTCTATGCTACATTGGTTGAATAATTTGCCTCAGAGACTCTTTGTGTGTGTGTGTGTGTGTGTTGATTACATCACTTTGCACTGATGCTTGGTGCACTGCAAATCGATGAGATGCAGTTAAAACTCAGTGTTTTTAGCCATGATGTGTGACAGGACACATATATTTGAAGATGAAAGACGTAAAATCTTATAAAAGATCATCATTAAATTTTGCAGTTTGCAAATGATTTTGATGATAGGGATCATTAACTCTGAGTCCAAATTCAAGGAATGCTATCCCCTCAGAAAAGAGCTCTTCTCATTAGTAAACTTGTATTACAAAATTTTATTCAACTTTTATTAAATTTTGAGGAAATTTATTTTCTCTCTTACATAAATACATAAATATCATCTTCAATTTTGAATTCTTTCTGCAAAACCTTAAATACTGAACAGAAAAAAAAGTGGTTTGTTTTTGTAGTTTTACAGAAAACCTCTGTGAACCTCTGCTGTAAAGGATTTCCATTTTGGATTTCAATGCACATATATGCTCACAGTATGTCTATGATGGTTAATTTTGTGTCAACTTGTCTGGGCCAAGAGATGCACACATAGCTAATTAAATACTATTTCTGGGTGTGTCTGTGAAGGTTTTTTTCCGTCTTCCACCTTTAGATTAATATAGAGAGAAGTGACATATATTGGTTCTGTTTCTCTGGAGAACACTGACTAGTATACATCTTTTGTTTGAGAGAAATTCAGGAATTTTTCTTGAGAAAAATAAAAGGAACAACTACAAAATTAGGAATGAGTGACAAGAGTGTTTTCTAAAATGTAAAAATGCAAAGCAAAATTTATTAGATAAAATTAAGTGAATAACTTCATAATAAAAAGTTGTAGGTACTAATGAATGCATAATAGTAATGACTCCATGTTTTACATAAAGAATCAATTAGAAAAAAAGACACATTTATATAAATAACCTTTTGTCAGAAATTAGTACTTTTTTTACTTGCAACCATTCAACTAGACAAAAAAATAAGATAGAAGTGGACTTTCAAGATGGTGGAGGAGTGAGACGTGGAGATCACCTTCCTCCCTACAAATACATCAGAAATACATCTACAAGTGGAACAGCTCCTATAGAACACCTACTGAACGCTGGTAGAAGACCTCAGACTTCCCAAAAGACGCCCTCAGGCAACCTACACGCAGAGGCAGGGCCAAATCCAAAGCTGAACACAAGGAGCTGTGTGAACAAAGAACAGAAAGGGAAGTCTCTCCCAGCAGCCTCAGGAGCAGCGGATTAAATCTCCACAATCAACTTGATGTACCCTGCATCTTTGGAATACATGAATAAACAACGAATCATCCCAAATTGAGGAGGTGGACTTTGAGAGCAACTGTAGAATTGGGGTTTGTTTTCTGCATCTAATTTGTTTCTGGTATTATGTTTATCTTAGTTTAGTATTTAGAATTTATTATAGTAGGTAGATTTGATTATTGATTTGGCTGCTCTCTGCCTTTATATATATATATATGTATTTCCGGTATCTGTTTTTCTGAGTGTATATGCGTATGCTGCTTTGTGTGTTTTGTCTGTGAGCGTGTATGTGTATGCTTCTTTCTGTGATTTTGTCTGTATAGCTTTGCTTTTATGATTTGTCCTAGGGTTCTGTCTGACCATTTCTTTTTTCTTTTTTTTTTCTTTTAATTTAATTTTTAGCACTTGTTATCATTGCTGGTTTGGTTGCTCTCTTCTTTCATTCTTTTTTTTATTTTTAATTTTTAATTATTTTATTTTATTTTTTATTTTATCTTTCTTTCTTTTTTTCTTTCTTTCTTTCTTTCCTTCCTTCTTCCTTTATTTCTCCCTTTTCTTCTGAGCTGTGTGGCTGACAGGGTCATCGTGCTCTGGCAGGGTGTCAGGCCTGTGCCTCTGAGGTACGAGAGCCAAGTTCAGGACATTGGGCCACCAGAGACCTCCCAGCTCCACATAATAACAAATGGCAAAAGCTTTCCCAGGGATCTCCATCTCAATGCTATGATCCAGCTCCACTCCACGAGCAGCAAGCTACAGTGCTGGACACCCTATGCGAACAACTAGCAATACAGGAACACAACCCCACCCATTAGAGAAAGGCAGCCTAAAATTAGAATAATGTTACAGACACCCTAAAACACACCACAAGGCACAGTCCTACCCACCAGAAAGACAAGATCCAGCCTCATCCAACAGAACACAGGCACCAGTCCCCTCCACCAGGAAGCCTACAAAACTCACTAAACCAACCTTGGTCACTGGGGGCAGACACCAAAAACAATGGGAACTCCGAACCTGCAGCCTGCGAAAAGGAGACCCCAAACACAATAAGTTAAGCAAACTGAGAAGACAGAGAAACACACAGCAGATGAAGAAGCAAGGTAAAAACCCATCAGACCAAACAAATGAAGAGGAAATAGGCAGTCTACCTGAAAAAGAATTCAGAGTAATGATAGTAAAGACGATCCAAAATCTTGGAAATAGAATGGAGAAAATTCAAAAAATGTTCAACAAGGACCTAGAAGAACTAAAGAAGAACAAAGAATGATGAACAACACAATAAATGAAATTAAAAATACTCTAGAAGGAATCAATAGCGAAATAAATGAGGCAGAAGAATGGATAAGTGACCGAGGAGATAAAATAGTGGAAATAACTACTGCAGAGAAGAATAAAGAAAAAAGAATGAAAAGAACTGAGGACAGTCTCAGAGACCTCTGGGACAACATTAAACGCACCAACATTCGAATTATAGGGGTTCCAGAAGAAGAAGAGAAAAAGAAAGGGACTGAGAAAATATTTGAAGAGATTATAGCTGAAAACTTCCCTAATATGGGAAAGGAAATAGTTAATCAAGTCCAGGAAGCACAGAGAGTCCCATACAAGATAAATCCAAGGAGAAATACAAGACACATATTAATCAAACTATCAAAAATTAAATGCAAAGAGAAAATATTAAAAGCATCAAGAGAAAAACAACAAATAACATACAAGGGAATCCCCATAAGGTTAACAGCTGATCTTTCAGCAGAAACTCTACAAGCCAGAAGGGGGTGGCAGGACATATTTAAAGTGATGAAAGGGAAAAACCAAGATTACTCTACCCAGCACGGATCTCATTCAGATTCAATGGAGAAATTAAAATCTTTACAGACAAGTAAAAGCTAAGAGAACACAGCACCACCAAACCAGCTTTACAATGAATGCTAAAGGAACTTCTCTATGCAGGAAACACAAGAGAAGGAAAAGACCTACAATGACAAACCCAAAACAATTTAGAAAATGGGAATACGAATATACATATCTATAATTACCTTAAGTGTAAATGGATTAAATGCTCCAACCAAAAGACATGGACTGGCTGAATGGATACAAAAACAAGACCCATATGTATGCTGTCTACAAGAGACCCACTTCAGGCCTAGGGACACATAAAGACTGAAAGTGAGGGCATGGAAAAAATATTCCATGCAAATGGAAATCAAAAGAAAGCAGGAGTAGCAATTCTTGTATCAGACAAAATAGACTTTAAAATAAAGACGATTACAAGAGATAAAGAAGGACATTACATAATGATCAAGGGATCAATCCAAAAAGAAAATATAACAACTGTAAATATTTTTGCACCCAACATAGGAGCACCTCAATACATAAGGCAAACTCTAACAGTCATAAAAGGGGAAATCGACAGTAACACAATCATAGTAGGTGACTTTAACACCCCACTTTCACCAATGGACAGATATTCCAAAATGAAAATAAATAAGGAAACGCAAGCTTTAAATGATACATTAAACAAGATGGACTTAATTGATATTTATAGGACATTCCATCCAAAAACAACAGAATACACATTTTTCTCAAGCCTCATGGAACATTCTCCAGGACAGATCATATCTTGGGTCATAAATCAAGCCTTGATAAATTTAAGAAAATTGAAATCGTATCAAGTATCTTTTCCGACCACAACACTATGAGACTAGATATCAATTTCAGGAAAAAATTTGTAAAAAATGCAAAAACATGGAGGCTAAACAATACACTACTTAATAACCAAGAGATCACTGAAGAAACCAAAGAGGAAATAAAAAAATACCTAGAAACAAATGACAATGAAAACATGAAGACCCAAAACCTATGGGATGCTGCAAGAGCAGTTTTAAGAGGGAAGTTACAGCAATACAGAGCTATCTCAAGGAACAAGAAACATCTCAAATAAACAACCTAACCTTACACCTAAAGCAATTAGAGAAAGAGGAACAAAAAAGCCTCAAAGTTAGTAGGAAGAAAGAAATCATAAAGATCAGATCAGAAATAAATGTTAAAGAAATGAAGGAAACAGTAGCAAAGATCAATAAAACTAAAAGCTGCTTCTTTGAGAAGATAAACAAAATTGATAAACCATTAGCCAGACTCAACAAGAAAAAAAAGAAGACTCAAATCAATAGAATTAGAAATGAAAACGGGAGAAGTAACAACTGACACTGCAGAAATACCAAGGATCATGAGAGATTACTACAAGCAACTATATGACAATAAATTAGACAACCTGGAAGAAATGGACAAATTCTTGGAAAAGCACAACCTTCCGAGACTGAACCACAAAGAAACAGAAAATATAAACAGACCAATCACAAGCACTGAATTGGAGACTGTGATTAAAAATCTTCCAACAAACAAAAGCCCAGGGCCAGATGGCTTCCCAGGCAAATTCTATCAAACATTTAGAGAAGAGCTAACACCTATCCTTCTCAAACTCTTCCAAAATATAGCAGAGGGAGGAACACTCCCAAACTCATTCTAGAATGTCACCATCACACTGATATGAAAACCAGATAAAGATGTCACAAAGAAAGAAAACTACAGGCCAATATCACTGATGAACATAGATGCAAAAAACATAACAAAATACTAACAAACAGAATCCAACAGCCCATCAAAAGGATCATACACTATGATCAAGTAGGAATGCAAGGATTCTTCAATATATACAAATCAATCAGTGATAAACCATGTTAACAAATTGAAGGAGAAAAGCCATATGATCATCTTAATAGATGCAGAAAAAACTTTTGAAAAAATTCAAAACCCATTTACGATAAAAACCCTCCAGAAAGTAGGCATAGAGGGACCTTACCTCAACATAATAAAGGCCATATATGACAAACCCACAGCCAACATCATTCTCAAAGGTGAAAACGTGAAACCATTTCCACTAAGATCAGACACAAGACAAGATTGTCCACTGTCACCACTATTATTCAACATACTTTTGGAAGTTTTAGCCACAGCAATCAGAGAGGAAAAAGAAATGAAAGAAATCCAAATAGGAAAAGAAGAAGTAAAGCTTGCACTGTTTGCAGATGACATGATATTATACATAGAGAATCCTAAAGATGCTACCAGAAAACTACTAGAGCTAATCAATGAATTTGGTAAATTAGCAGGTTACAAAATTAATGCACAGAAATCTCTTGCATTCCTAGCCTCTAATGATGAAAAATCTGAAAGAGAAATTAAGGAAACACTCCCATTTACCATTGCAACAAAAAGAATAAAATACCTAGGAATAAACCTACCTAAGGAGACAAAAGACCTGTATGCAGAAAACTATAAGACACTGGTGAAAGAAATTAAAGCTGATTGATGGAGAGATATACCACGTTCTTGGATTGGAAGAATGAACATTGTGAAAATGACGATACTGCCCAAAGCAATATACAGATTCAATGCAATCCCTATGAAACTACCAATGGCATTTTCCACTGAACTAGAACAAAAAATTTCACAATTTGTATAGAAACACAAAAGACCCCGAATAGCCAAAGCAATCTTGATAAAGAAAAACGGAGCTGGAGGAATCAGGCTCCCGGACTTCAGATCATACTACAAAGCTACCGTAATCAAGACAGTGTGGTACTGGCACAAAAACAGAAATATAGATCAATGGAACAGCATAGAAAGTCCAGAGATAAACGCACATACATATGGTCACCTTATTTTTGATAAAGGAGGTGAGAATATACAATGGAGATAAGACAGCCTCTTCAATATGTAGTGCTGGGAAAACTGGACAGGTACATGTAAAAGAATGAAATTAGAACATTCCCTAACACATTCAAAAAAAATAAAATCAAAATGGATTAAAGATTTAAATGTAAGGCCAGACACTATAAAACTCTTATAAGAAAACATAGGCAGAACACTCTATGACATAAATCACAGCAAGGTTCTTTTTGACCCCCCTCCTAGAGAAATGGAAATAAAAACAAAAATAAACAAATGGGACCTAATGAAACTTAAAAGCTTTTGCACAGTAAGGGAAACCATATACAAGACGAAAAGACAACCCACAAGCTGGGAGAAAATGTTTGCACATGAAACAACTGACAAAGGATTAATCTCCAAAATTTATAAGCAGCTCATGCAGCTCAGTATCAAAAAAACAAACAACCCAATCCAAAAATGGGCAGAAGACCTAAATCGACATTTCTCCATAGAAGACATACGGTTTGCTAACAAACACTTGAAAGGATGCTCAACATCACTAATCATTAGAGAAATGCAAATGAAAACTACAATGAGGTATCACCTCACATCAGTCAGAATGGCCAACATCAAAAAATCCACAAACAATAAATGATGGAGAGGGTGTGGAGAAAAGGAAACCTTCTTGCACTGTTGGTGGGAATACTAATTGATACAGCCACTATGGAGAACAGTATGGAGGTTCCTTAAAAAACTAAAAATAGAACTGCCATACTATCCAGCAATCCCACTACTGGGCATATACCCTGAGAAAACCATAATTCAAAAAGAGTCATGTACCACAATATTCATTGCAGCTCTATTTACAATAGCCAGGACATGGAAGCAACCTAAGTGTCCATCAACAGATTAATGGATAAAGAAGATGTGGCAATATATACAATGGAATATTACTCAGCCATAAAAAGAAATGAAATTGAGTTTTTTTGCAGTGAGGTGGATGGACCTAGAGACTGTCATATAGAGTGGAGTAAGTCAGAAAGGGAAAAACAAATACCATATGCTAACACATATATATGGAATGTAAAAAAAAAAAAGGTTCTTAAGAACCTGGGGGCAGGACACGAAAAAAGACACAGACGTAAAGAATGGACTTGAGGACATGGGGAGTGGGAAGGGCTGGAACGAACTGAGAGAGTGGCATGGACATATATACACTACCAAATGTAAAATAGATAGCTAGTGGGAAGCAGCTGCATAACACAGGGAGATCAGCTCAGTGTTTTGTGACCACCTAGAGGGGTTGGATAGAGAAGATGGGAGGGAGCTGCAAGAGGGAGGCGATATGGGGATATATGTATATGTAGAGCTGATTCACTCTGTTATACAGCAGAAACTAGCACACCATTTTAAAGCAATTATACTCCAATGAAGATTTTTAAAAATAAAGGAAAAAAAAAAAGAAGATAGATATATAGTTTAAAATGATGTCTATAATACTTCAAACCGAGCATTCATGGTCTGAGAATACTTATTTGTCCATACATTTTTTACAAAGTTGCTATATTCTAGGCCTTAAGAATAACTTCTTTTCAGTTAGAAAACTCAAATTATCATTATTTTCATTATTTGATCACAATGGAAGAAAGTAAATGATCAAAAGATCATCTTTTTAAAAGATGGTAACTAGATCACCTGAAAATTAAAAACAAAATTGTTACCATCATAACTGCCGGGTGAAATTTAAAAGCAAAACTGAAATATTAAGAAGGAAAAAAGAATGCTGTAAATCATAGAATATAAAATAGGTTTAAAGGTTTAATTTGGAAACAGAAAGCTTTAAATAATTGAATTATTTTAAACATAGAGTGAAAATAATTATTTCATTCAAGAAATTATTAATGATCTACAAATAAAGCTAAGAACACAAAAGAAAATAAATAATTGTGCTGAAAGGAGAAACAAACAATAGTAGGAAGAGTACTGTTGACAAATAGACACAAGTAAGAGAAAGTTAGAATTTAAACTGTAATAAAATATAGCCAATGTAGCCCTTCACAAAGCTAATCAAGAGAAGAGAACAAACACAAATATAAAAACTAGACATGAAGCAGATTATATGAGAAACAGATCTTTTTCATTTAAGAGACTATATATACAACTTGATATAAACATTTCAATTAAATGCAAAATTACCTGGAAAATATAAAAATAAACTAAGGGTTATTGGGATTATATGAAATCATCTGTGTGAAACTTTTGAAAATTGTAAAGCACTGTCTAATTTAAAGAATCTTTCATTCAATAAAGGAATTTAAAGAAATAAACTACTATCTCAAGAATATATTAAAAACTCTGAACAGGCTATGTATGAAATAAAAGAACTTCTCATCCATGAACTTCTCATCCATAGGGTTTTGAAGTTAATTTTTTAAATTGTCATAAATAATTTAACGATATGTGAACAGTTTAAGAATACAGAAAAATAGGGAAATTTCTTTTGTTTGATAAATCATTGAGAAAAGTCATGTAGATCTCTACCTTCTGGCTGTATTTCACTTTCCTTTTTGATTTTAGTATATTCAGATTTTATACTTTTCCTTAAGTGGACTGGAAATTTATATTTTTCATCAATAATTTTCAGTAATAATTTTCAAAAATTATTACTAGAATTACTAGAATAACAATTCTATTGACTTTTTTCTATCTGATAATAAATATACAGTCTAATGGTGCACCTTTTTAATGATGTTGGGTTTCCTCAAATATTTCGTGTTCATCAGTAGTGGGTCCATCTTAGACTCTCCCCTGAGTCTGCTGTGAATGACTGCTTGGAGGTTGAGATATAGTGTTCTGTCACGAATGATATTCTGGCTTGTTTACAGTGAGAGCGAAGAATGGAGGAGAGAGGCATGTTCTCGGGGGAATGCCTGGATGGCTAGTCCTCTGGGTGTGGGTTCTTCCTAGACATCATTAGCATCCCAGGCCACGGTCTCTTGTTCCACACAGTCTCATAGGAGACTGCCTTGTCAGATCTTCCTGGTCATTGGTGTGTGTGCGTGTGTGCGTGCGTGTGCACGTGTGCCTACGTGTGTGCCTGTGCACACATACACACAAAAGACTACCCACAGAGTTTTCTCTGCTGCAGGACTGAATCTCATATTCATGTTAATTGCCCCTGAATTCCTTTTCTGTGCTCAGACTCCATCACCTTTAGGCAAGCATCCTCTTTTTACAACATTGTTTTCCCATGAATCTACGAACAATCAGTGGCATAAACTGGATGGTAAAGGGCACAATCAGAATCCAAGTGTGTGAATTTGTGAATTCTCCCACTAAGTTCCCCTTCAGATCCGCTCAGTGGACTCAGTCCTGCCTCTCATATGAAATCTCAATGAGGTTCAACAGCATTTTTTTGTTATTTTTGCATAATAAAATAATTCTTTGTTTCCAGGTAATAAAAAACCTAAACTGAACTAATAATGACATGACCATTATCAAACTCTAAACCAATTAAATTTTCTGTTATGCTCTAACCTAGATTGTCTTGGATCCTACAGATACAGGTTCTAGCAATGAAATCTTCTGATTTTTTTTTAAAGGAGCAAATTTTTGTTTTAATATTTATTTATAATATATATTTATAATATTTATTATTTATTTAAAAAATAAATATTTATTTATTTTGGCTACTCTGGGTCTAAGTTGTGGCTTGTGGGATCTTTGCTGTGGCATGCGGGCGCTTAGTTGCAGCATGTGGGAAGTCCCACCTTCTGGGTGTTATACAGTTCCCAAAATGACCTTTCCTTTTTAAGTAGCATTTGCACCTTCTTTAGAGACCTTGAGCTGCAGTTCCTAGGACTATGGGACAGAAATCTCCTTTAGCTGGCCTCTTGAAACTTCTCCCCTCCCCTGGGCTTTTGACAACCTATCCTTTTGTTTGGGATCGTTTATACTTTTCAAGTCGTTCTTCTTGGGCAATTTCCCTTTAAGGGCAACTCTAGAAACTCCCTCATCAGCCCACATCTGGTTCCCAGGGAAACAGGTCATCGGTAGACAGTAGCTTTCTCTTAACCTTCTTTCTCTTTTCTCTGCCAACTCGGTCAATCGTCATGAAAATTCTATTGTAGAAGTTAAACACCTGTCTGCACATCTCAAGTTCCAGAGAACATCAATGCAATCTTTCTGAGTGCTTTAGAGATAGCTTTTGCTGTGCACTGTGCTCTTCCTTCCAAAACCCCTCCTTCTCTCATAGGGACCCTGATCAGTATTTCCAAGGCATTCTCCTCTAGAGGCCTCTTCCACATCAATTCTCACTGTAGGACGGTGACAAGCAACAGATGGCAGAACACATTTTATAATTTCTTAGCATGCTCTTCATGCAAGATCTAACATCACATTTTAGATTGTAAATATTTTTGACAATTATTTTCTGTTTGTCTCTATTTGAAACAGAGACTGGTTTTCAACTTTTATTACATTTGTCAAAAGTTTCAATCTGATCTTGTCTTCTACATACCTAGTAGGAATCTTCATACTATTTTCTATTAAATTAAGAGGTAATTTTCTTATTTTTCTGCCCAGTTATGATTCATAAACTAAGTACCATATCAAACATTTCTAAAGATCTAGAACACAAATGGAAAACTAAAAGCATGGATTCAGTCCACAATCTGAAAATGGAAGTTTCTGAGTAGTTTTATTGCTCATAGAACGTGTTACTTTACCTGCCATCCATCTACATCTTTTAACCAGACCAGCCATATCTCAAAACATTCAACTGTATAGATAAAACCCCTTTGTTAAACGTACAATATTCTTTATAGAGTTTCTGTGATGCTCCAGGCACTCTTCCAATGTCCTAATGATCAGGGAAATGGCAAAATATCATGGATATCGATAGATAGATGATAGATAGATGATAGATGAACAGAGACAGAGCTGCCGACAAACATGTATATCATTAAATAAGGGAGGATTAACGAAATAATATGGAATCACAACATAAGGAAACCAAAAGGCATATATGTGTGTTTGTGTGTGAGCAGCGTGAAGTATAATATTAGGCAGACATTACTCTTCACCTCTTGACACTTGGTCTTGGGTCAAGTGTTCATCCAGGTCATTTTATTTCTAGTTGAATCAGAATTCTGTAAGCACTGCCAAGTTTGGAAAGGTGCCATAACTTGAAGCTGTCAGAGTCAGTGCTGTAGATTCTCCTTTAGCCATGGCAGTGAAATCTGCTGCCATATGGCATTCTCATATTTTCAGATGGTCATTCAAGACATTAAGTGAAGACCTTGATGTTTTGTCTATTTTCTAAGGGACCAGATATCTTACAACCATGTCACCTATACTTTAATTGTCCCTGAGCATTCTGTAAAATTTCTGCATCATTTTCCTTTTTCAGTTGATGCTTTGTTCTGCTTTGTTCTGCTGGTGTTGTTTCAATATTATATCACAGGTGATGTAATATCTAATAGGCTGCAGTGCTTCCTATTGTATTATTATGTTATGCACAAAGGGGCTGCCCAATTAAAGCATAGTGATTCCGTTCAAAAATATTGCCTACTTGCCCAACCATTTGAAAACATTTCTTGGAAATAGTGTGAAGGTTAGAACTAAGGCAGAAATTGGTTCTCCAGAAGCTCTCTATTTTTGGTTCCAAAATTTCCTTTTTAAATGGAAAGCAAGCTTTCAGTGACTCAGCCTCACCTTTATGCTTAGAATTAGGAAAATACTCCTCCCCTTTCCAGTCTGACAGCTGTAAGCAGTTGCCAGGTATCTGTACCATAGAAAGTTGGTGCGTGAAGACCGACATGTCAGTGAGGGCCCAAAGAAACCGCTCACCCGTTCCGGGAATAAGGGCACTCCAGGAAAGCTGGTGAGTGGCCATTTCCAATTCTAAGTCTCTTTTCATATAAAACAATAATTATAGTACTAAATTAAGCATCGCAAGTCCCCTTGCTATAGTGCTGAATTGCAAGGAACCTGGCTTCGGTGCCTGTGGAGTGATGGCATTCCCCAATCTCATTACTGGAAACTCTGCCTTTTCAGTTAACATTTAGTGGAGCATGCAATGTTGCAGGTAGAATTTTCTTTCTGTTTAAATAATGACTAACAGCAAGTTGGAGTCCTCTTTATCTGGAGGAGGATGGATAGGGACATTCATTCATTTTTGCATATATTGGACAAATTTTCCTAAGTACCTGTTCTATGCCAACATGACACCCTTTGCTAAGGGAGACAAGGACAGTATCACTCATGATCCCAAGAGCAGAGATGCTTGTATTGAAAGGTTCAATTTTATCTGACGTTTCCCTTAACTTCATCTCTTATTAGGCAACAGTAATACCAGACACCATTTTTGATTACTTACTATGTTCCAGGCACTGTGCTGAGCACTTCCTAAACCAGCTCATTGATCGCATTATTATTTTTGCATAAAAACACCATTTACAAACTCAGAAACTCAGTCTGAGTGGTTAATATCTTGCTCAAAGTAACATGGCCAACAAGTGAAGTAATGTCGTAAAGTCATATCACAGTTAGCAAGTAAAATAATAGATCCAGGACCTCAATTCAGATTCATTTCACTCCACTGTCACTTATCTTAACTTCTATTCTATACTGCCTTCAAAGTACTATATTGAAATTGAAGTTCTTGCATCTTCAAAGTAAAGCAGAAGTCAAAGTAAGTAAGGGAGAGGATCAGTTAGAAACACCATAAAGCCAGCTTCTACATCAGAAGCCCGGGAAACATCGTACATTATTCTCTCCTCATTCCTCACATGTAGATCTTTTGCAAGTGTTTGTGCTCTTACACCAGCTTCCTGACATGTTTCTCTGTCTCAGGTTTTGTCCCAATAATCTATCCCCTGAATTATCACATGATCATCAACCTAATATCCAAGTCTGACATGTCACCCTTATATGGAGAACTTGTTAAAGGCCTTCCATCATCTGGTCCAATGCCCCACATAAAGCATGGGATGTAGCCCCTTATGCTTCATCTCCTGCCATACCCTTGCTTCCCAGTAGAGTCCTTGGTGGTACAAGAGTATGTATATTTTTCTGCACACATCATTCTGTTCCATACATCCTTTTTTTTTTTTTAATCAAATATGTGCTTCCTGTCTCCTTGGATGCTTAAGTACCTCTCTACATTTCTAATAACCCAGCACACATTTCTATCTTAGCACTTCCCATATGAGATTAAATATAACTATTTTTGTGTTCTTTCTCTCCCATCAACCTGGGCTACTTCAGTGCTCAGGCCATGTCTTTTTCATATTTGAACTTTCAGTGCTTAGTCAAGGGTCTAACAATACATGTTTATTAAACGAAGTAAGTCAAACTGACAGCAAAAGCAACCAACCAACAAAAAATCAAGAGATATTCCTCGTTTTTCTAGTAGAACATAGGAACTGCTTTGGCAAATAAATTTGGTGATGAATCAAAAGATCCAGGTGTTTCTCTCAGGTTTCCCACAGCTTTACATTCATTCGTTATGTAATTTCAGACCAACCACTTTATGATTTGAGGTGAATCTCAATTTCTTAATTAGTTAAATGGTTGCACTGGCTCACCCTTGGGCATCATTCCAGACGTAAATTCTATGGCTACCATTCTAACTTCCCTGCAAACTAGAAATGACATTTCAGTAGATATAATTCTTCTAGAGGTCACAGATATGAATCAAACCAAGATCTACACATAAAGAACAAGAGAAACATTAAAAAAAAATTGTTTTGTAGGCAGAAACTGCTTCCCCAACCTAACTATCCACCCTGAAATGACATGCCCATAGTTTAAAGGAACTAAGTAAGAAAATGTGGAGAGAAAATTGCAACAAAGCACCTCAAGTAGAAATCAAGCCCTAATCATTGGGACAGTATCATAGCCTTAATGCATCTTTAATGTCTTATCTTATTCTACCTGAAAATCTGCCAGAATTGGCCTGCTTTCTACCTTTACACCTGAGGAACATATTGAAAGCTTACAGGGCTGAAGATTCAGGGGCAGTCATCCTTGGCTCCAAGAAGCCCTGCTTCCTCAGTGAAACAAAGGTTTAGCTTGAGAAACAATATCAGCTATGGCACGGGACTCCACATGAAAAGTCCCTCATTAGTGTGGCTGGGCTGTCGGTTTTCTGGGGCAGGCACAGCATTCGTTTCTGTAGCTGTAACATACTCAAGTTACTGGTGTTGGAAAGCTGTCCAAGCAGTTTATGAAAATATCAATGCGGAGCCTGCCAGAGTCATACACACTGTATTTCAGTCAAGTCCCTCTACTTAGAAGGCTCAAATTTTAATTCTAGAAGTTGGGGACTTTATGGGTTGGTTGAACAAAAGGACATAAAAATTTATTGTCAATTTGTACATTGTTGAAGGTTTAAGGCTTTGGTAAAGTGGTATTTGGTCACAGTTGGCTGGTTCCTAAAACTAGAATCCTTTTGAGGTTATTAAGAATCAATTAAGCATTGTTCTCCTAGGTATTGCCATGGCCCCTTGGCGATTTATACAGGGTTTGAACATTCATAGCTTCTTTGTAGGTGCAGTATAAATGGGTCTGATTTAGGTCAAGGATAGTCTTAAAACTAAAGAGTGGATCTCAGGGACAGACTAATGAAAAGCTTTACAAGAAATTCTCTCAACTATCTTCTCTGCATGTGCCCAACTTTAAAGCATTTAGCAGTTTCCACCGACCTTCTCTAGAACAAAGCAGCAAAATTAAGGACCATATTTATTAAAGACCCAATAAAAATTACACTGAATTAGAGAAATGGAACTAAAAGTACCCAGTTTATAGTAGCGTGGAGACTACTCAAATTTGTCTTCAGAAAAGGAGACAGTTTTACTTGAAGACATTATAAAAGTCTTAATTTAAAAAAATCATGGTTGAGGGATACATTAAAAGCAGATCATAGGTCTCAGCTTTTAGTGAATTTGTTTTGAACCTCCTGAAGCAGACACTGCAAATTTTTACATTCTAATGAGTGAACTAAAAACATATATTTCAAAGCAAATAGCACTCATAAATTACATTTATGACACATGAGGTTGCTGACTGCTGTGCAGGGAGCACAGAGTAATGGTTCTAATATGCACTCTAGCTTGATTTTCTCAGTTCCCAACATGTTCTAATTCCACACTACAAACCTTTAAATGGCAGTTATATTTTAATTAATGTGATTATGTGCTGCCATTAGCAAACCCTCCCGCAGCACATTTCTCCTGCCAGGCCCATGAATGCCCGTAAACCATTAACATAAAAGGGCTGTTTGCTTATTAAATTCATCTACACAAATAGGCAATGGTTGCAATTGTTGATTTGCCACTGAAACAACAGAATGAGAAGGAGCTTCCCCTGCCTGGCACTTGCAATTATCTGGTGTAATTAAGTCTAATTTATAAAGCCCCCCTCAAATGAGAAAGTAACAATCTTTGTTAATTAACAAGAGCATTTGTAAAGCTCCTTAACTCCATCATTCACAGTCTCCTGGAAAAAGGGGAGCATGTGGCTATTGCAATGGAACATGTTGCATATGTGTATTTGTGCATTAATCTGTTTAGAAGGTCTAATGATTGAAATGGGAGCTAAAAGTGGATGTTATATTACTGAGGAAAGAAGATCTACTGTTTTCATTTATCTTTACAGCAATGTGAGTGCTTTGTCATTATCTTCTGCACATGGTTTCATTATTCTGATACAGCGCTGTGCATTGCCTCATACCATCAGGCCCATAAGCCTGCAGGGTACAAGGGCACTTATCTTTCCTGATGACTTTTGAATCATTTAAAACAAGTTATTAGTGAAACAATTAAAATGATATTAGTTCACAATTGTATTTACAGCTGGCAGGCATAATGGAACATTCTGAATAGCAGTCGGGGGTTCTCAGAATGGATGGAAAATGCTGTTAATCAGAGACAAGAGAAACCTCTAAAGAAAACCGAAATTGCAAGAGCACATTAATTGTATTGGAGCATTTCATTTAATTGAGAACAAAGGGAAGGTAAAAATCATATTATCAACGTTTTATGAACATGAAGAAATAGAAAAATTACTATGTCATCTGTCACACCTATTCTACTGGAAGTGAAAATTAAAAAGGCAGTATTTAACTTTAACCAGAGCAGGCCAAATGCATCATGTTGTTATACATTTTCATTTTCAAAGGGAGCGCCAAAATAAAATATAACAAATTAATTAACTCATAAATACAGAGGAAGACTGTTGGACACACACCCACATGGGAAGATTCCAGTGAAGTTTCGAGGTGGTTAAATGACTATAAAAGACAATGAAGGTTGTCCCTGCTCCATTCCATTCATGATTCTTAAGAAATTACTGTGATCCGATTTTCTGCCAGGAGACAGATAATATAATACATTTATATAATGTGTTATTTCTTCATTACCTTCGGTGGCAGAAGTCCCTGGAATTTATCAGACATGGTTGACAATATATAGGCAGATGACTAGCCAACTTCTCTCACATAAACCAATCTGAAACATGCCCTGACTGGTATTGGGAATGGGAACCATTGATCACACCACACTCTATGTGTGGAGGGTGTTGATATGTGTTTGAAGGAGGTAGAAGTGAAAGACTAAAGTAGGGGTTGGTGACAGTTAGAATGAGGTTGATTGGAAGAAACAAGACTCATATTTGGGAACTCAGATTTTGTCAGCAGCTCTTTGCAGGAAGCAACTCTTTGCAGGAGGCCCTTTGTTCTGTCACTTTAGCAAAGCTATATTTTAATTTAACATTTACACCAAGTACCCCCATGCTTCACTAATCTCCAACCTAAGCATACCACTCAAATCTTTTGATTACACAATGCCTTGTCTAACCTGTTGATTCTTTTCTTATGTTGAAGAAGTAGGAATGAAGAATAAATAGTTAATGGATGGCTAGATCTCTTCCCCAGCTTCCCCTTCAGTAATCCCATGGGCAGACTGTGTGAACAAGATAGCATCTAAAGAAAGATCACAAGAAGTCAACAAACCTGCACACAAGGGAAGATGGCAAAAAATCTGGTCCCCTACCTCAATAATTAACTAAGATTATTCCCCACTTTTCCCTTAAAAAACGTTCGTGGCCAAGCAGAATCACTGGAGTTGGTTCTTGGACATGAGTCCACCTTCTCCCCAGGTTGCTGGTCTCCTGAATGAGCAAACTTTCCTTTTCCAACCAACAGCTGTCTCTTGAGTATTGGCTTTTGAGTGGTGAGCAGCCAAATCTGAGGTCGGTAACAGTTTCTTCAGTGAAAATCTAGTTCATTAAACCAGTGAGCTGGTCTCTAGTTCAAATCAGTTTATTTGTGGGTTGTATTCAAAATATGGACCCTGACGTAGGTAGTTGTATTGCTATCAACAACTTAAAATCTTTAGGTTGGACAAAAATATAGACAGTCCAAAGAGCATAAAAATAGCACTAGCTATCAACCTAACCACTATGACTCCAAGATGGCAGTTGTGTGGATAAGCATGCCACAGATTGGGAACAGAAAACAAGTTTTTATATACAAAAATAATTTAAAGTGGATATTAAAATAGTGAGATAGGTTTCCAAATGAGGAAATATTTTATTGACCGAGAAAGTCTGAACCCACTGAAATGATTGCATCACAGTATCATTAGACAATTTAAGGATACTTGTAGAATTGTGAATCTCAAAGGAATAGATTATAATAGTAACAGTTAATCCTACTGAGTTCTTATTGCAGAACAAATATTCTAAATTTGTGAATTGACTTTACGAAAACTATATAACATTTCTCAAAAAACTATGAAATATTAATATCTTCATTTTATAGATGAGGAAATTTAGGTACAGAGATTTATGTAACATGCCTGAGGACACACAGTCAGTCACTGGGAGAAATCCTTCCCAATTGGTTAGACAGGTTATAATCCATTTAACTGAATATTTGTACATATATATTGTTCTTAATCATGTATCCTCTTCCACTGAGAAAAATATTTAAAAATAAATACCCTATGAGAATTTCACTATATTAATTTCTCTAGCTCTGAATTTACAAGCTGTATATATTTATTTATATAAAAATAAAATAATTTTTGGTCTTAATAGATCAGATAATTAAAATAACATTTTTCTGGCTGTATTTTATTGTCTGCTGACTCGTAAAGTGGGGTGGTGGAAGCTGGAGAGGGAAAGGGTAGTGAAAATATGATGGAGTACAAAAGTTAACTGTTCTTCAGTTTTTTTCTCCTTCTGGTTTTCTCCTATTCCCACTCCCCACCCCAGGTACACGGAGTTCTCTGGTCCCAGTACTATTCCAGTTTGTGGGGAAAATGGCATAACTATGACTGACTGAAGTGACTACCTAGTTATTCTGCCAGTAGATCTGAACTGGTTTAAGCTCACTCTTATGGCAAATTTGCCTAGAACATTATGTATACACTTGACTCTTACAATAAGTAAAGTTTATGAATGGCTGTTTCTTGGCTTAGTGTTTTTAAACTGCAACTGGTACCAAGTAATAGACTGATGGTTTAGGGAAATACTTCATAATCTGTAATACAGTACTTTAAAATTTTCTCCTGAAAACATATAAAAACAAAAATATAACACTGTTAACTTTTTGTTCAGTTGTTTTCAATCAAAATTCCAGAGTGTTTATTATCCTACACGAGACACTAGGAGAAATATTTCATACATGACACGTAACCATGGTGACAGGATAAGGCATAAGATGATAGTTATTGGGTCTATATAAGGAGACAAAATGGGATATGAATATTATGATGAGTCTCGCCATCTTGCAATTCTATCTTATTTTGAAGTACTAGGATCCACTATTTAATGAAGAGAGAAAAATTAGTTATATGCGAGCTTCTTATCTATGTGCACCATTCCATTCCATTTGTTTTACTTAAATCTTTCTTAGGTATAATGGAGCCTCTTTAGAGAAGGAAATCTCAAATGACAAAGAATCATTACAAAGAATTTAGTGAGACACAGCAAGTGTGAAGTTCAGTGTGAAGGAAAGATGGAGCTGCTTTTATTTGTCTGTCTTGTTATTCACAACATCCATAGTGAAATAAGCAACAAGATACAGATTTAGTTAAACATGCTGACTAAAGAAAATACAGAAATACTCAATACACATGCTGTTAAACACTGAAATCGGCTATCCTGAGAGCTTGTTGGATTTCCTAGTCTGAGAATGTTAGCAATTGTGAGAATTACTTGTTTAGTCTCTTATGAATCCCAGAAGAGGAAATTAGATACAGGAGACCTCTTCTAGACTGAAGAGTTTAAGTAATGTTTATTAAACTATATATATATATATATATATATATATATATATAAAATCATTAGATAAAAAGTTGTAACCCAAATATATAGTTCAGCACCTACTTACACATTAGAAGCTCCTTAAATATTACTCTCTATTACAGCTTAAAGTGCTTTTTAACTCTTAAAATGCTCTCATTATAATTGCTTCAATGGACAAAAGCTTCTAGCATTGAAAGGCAGAATTGTGTGCCATTGCTATTCTCATTGTATAAAGATCAATTTAGGACTTCCCTGGTGGTCCAGTGGTTAAGAATCCACCTGCCAATGCAGGGGACACAGGTTCGATCCCTGGTCTGGGGAAGATCTCATATGCCGTGGGGCAACTAAGCACTTGCGCCACAACTACTGAGCCCACGTGCTGCAACTACTGAAGCCTGCGTGCCTAGAGCCCATGCTCCGCAACAAGAGGAGCCACCGCAATGAGAAGCCCACGCTCCACAAGGAAGAGTAGCCCCCGCTCACCACAACTAGAGAAAGCCCGGGCGCAGCAACCGAGACCCAGCGTGGCCAAAAAAAAAAACAGATCAATTTACACAAGATGTTTAATGAAAAAAAAAAGCCACTGACAGACATTGTTGTGCTATATAATCAAATGCAATGTTTTAATTTAATGGCAAAACGTAGCCACCATTAGAAGGGGGGAAGGTGTTCTTGCTTTGTGATAATGTCATAAAAATTTGACTCGCAAGATATACGGTAGAACTACCTTCAATGTTCCCATACTCACAAGGATACCCATATACGTGTACCCTTACTACAAAATTTAATTTCAGAATAAAGCAAATTTTAGTGAAAATTATGCTTCTCAAGACAGGTAATCAAGATAAACTGAATTTGTCATTGCCCTACAGCATCCTTCCAGCTGGTGGTGCTGTGTGCTCAGGACTAAATTCTACTTAGCACACTTTTTTCTTGGAGTTGGTCCTGGCTGCAGTCTGCTTCCCAGCCTTACCACCCTCAAAACAACTGGGAGCCAGGGACACATACTAGGCAATAAAAATAATAACAGTAAGAATATTTTTTCATATTATCTTTCCTTTAAGCATCCCCAGCTTATGGTTAAATATTTATTAGCAAAAAATTATTAAAATTCACTCAAATAGGTTGTTTTCCACATTCTAGGGGTCTTTAAGAACAGGTCACAGGCTGATTTTCAGTTCCTTCTATTGATTCTTCAGAATTACTGAATAAGGAGAATAGGGATGGAAAAGAAGACATAACTTCCCTAATAAAACACTTCGTTCTGCCTTCTTTTTCACTCTTTATTTACAGAGAGAGAGAGAACAGAGCAAATGGTGGGAAGCTGAAATGGAGTCTGAGACCAGGACTGCAGTTTTCCCTCACTTTGCCCAAATTCCAACACTCTTAAATATTCCTCTAGTTTCTCCATGGCCATAAAAAAGCAGGAAAAAATGAGGAAGTCAGGAAAATTATTGTTTCGTTACACTAGTAATAGGTCTTTCCTTATTGATGATGGAATTCAGTGTGGTTTCATAATGGGTCCAGTTAAATTTAATTTATGTTTTCTAAGTAATGTGAAAGCAATGTCAGACTCTCCTCTGTGTTTTGAGAACAGTCTTTCAAGTTTCTTTGGTGTGTTGATATGTTACTAGAACAGCAAGTTACCAAGTGAAACGTTCTCTTTGACGGAACTCCCTTAATTCCTTTGTTTGACTAACTTCAAACACTGTTTTCTAATTGCGTTTAATCTAATTACAACACATCTCCTGTTCCTATAATCCCTGGTCACTACTGAAACTTCTAGGCTCTGGAGTTATTGCCTGTCCTTTTTATTCTCCCGTGTTTCTTTGCTTCATCTCTCCCTGCTTCTGCTTTCCTCCGTCTCAGTCCTTCACAAGGAATATTTTGAAACTTTATGCAATAGTAAACACTCTTATACTCATCGTTAACTCATTATTTATCACAGGATCCAAAGGTAGGAAAGGCTTTCTCTCGCTTCCTAATCACGGGTTGCAGACCACACGTGCTATCCCACACACCACACTACTTTCCCTCATAGCTGCCGCCTACTGTTTTCCTGGTGACTGCTCTCTGGTTAAGGATTTGTGTTGCCTTTTGCGATACCCAGACACCATGTTCTGTGACATCACTCCTCATACAGGCTGTCCATCCAACCGTCCACATTTATGGTTCTTAACATTTTTATTTTAACTTGATAGAAACAATCCTTTATTAACACAAAATTGTCCTCTTCTTTGACGGATAACTACCTCTTTATGCAAATGGCCCAAACAGCTATTCCAGAGAGGGGACCTACAGAAAATTTGATTTGCAGTCGGAGGCCACAGAATCTTATTAGTTCATTGGAGGAATATTACACACAGAGAGAAATACACCTGCCTTCCCTGGGTGGTGTTTAGAAAATCTGATTCCTATTCCTCTACATTTGCAAAAGTACAAATTTTATAAAACACTATCTAGACACACCCACACCCACACAGAAAATCTCAAATGCCCAGGTTTTGATCTTCCCTGAGAACCCCGCCCACCCACCCACTCATGCACTTACAGATGCACAGATTACACACTCAGTTCAGCCCTCCATTCCCATGAAAATATCATGGATTTGTCATCTAAAAATGCCATCAGATCAAAAAAAGCAGACTCTAATTCCTTCCTCTTTATTCAGAACTATGTAATCATTCTGACTCTCACACGCTCTCACTTAGTGGCACCTCTAATTATTTCCGTTTTCTACTTACCCCTCCTACAGCTTTCTCCACATGCCTCACCCCACTCATCAGCAACCCCTTTTGCTCTCACATCTACTGAGTTTATATCGTAGTGCTCAGGAGTTCAGGGACCATAAACTACCCATTTCTCCATCTACGTGAAGGGTGCCAGATGGTAGTACAACTAGGCAGAGCCATCCTTAATCACTATGAAATCTTAACGTAGCTTCATGCTGCTAACTTGCTCTTATCTCCAGCCCCGCCATGTATTTGAGTTTGTTCCTGGCACAGGTGGTCACGAGAACCATACACCTATCAATCCCCTACGTCTTCGATCTCTTCTGTCCTCCACTTGTAGAACACAATTCTAAATCAAGTACAGAGTCACCCTTTTCATCTTATATACCTGTGCAACTAAGTGAACTGTTGGAAAAAATACAACAGCTTTGAAGACTGCTCTTGCTTCAAACCCACATTTTCTAATCTACCTCATCTTTTAACTTTATTTAACACTTCACTCTCTTGGTGTATTATAATAGCTCTTTGTTGAGAAGATAGAGGCCCTCAGGTATTGACTTGAGTATCTCTGTACATTCTTATCTCTGCCATCCACCGCCAGACAATAGGATGTCCCGCTTCCTGTGTAAACTTGAGATTTCTTCCTTCCCTATTATTCCATCTTCAGCAAGACCAGGGTTATTTTGCTTTCCTTCTCTCTGTCTTGCCTTCCTCCTGTCTGTTACACACACACACCGCTGTCAAAGTGATTTTCCTAAAACACAAATACTATCACGTCACCACTCTCCTAAAATCCTCTTCAGTAGCTCTCCACTGCTCTTAACTGAAGTCTAAATATTTTAACTTAGCTTTTCAGACCCTGAATTACTTGATTCCAGATGTCTCATCTCTTGCACTTAGCTCCTGTTGTGTTAGGGCTTTTTGCTGAATCTTTTGCCTAGAGCACTACCCTATCATCTACTGTACCCTTCATTTTATAACCAGGCTGCTCTACCCTCCAATGAGTCAATCCCCTTTCACCCCACCTCAGGGTTCATTTGACACTTCAGATTTCAAATTACACTTCTACTTTCTCTAACAAGTTATTGCTGAGCCTCCAGATTTCTACTGGGTGACGTGCTCCCATGAAATCCTGTGTTATCCCCAACATAGCTTTTATCACAGTTTGTTGTATTTTTTGGTTTCCTTGTCTGTTTCCCGCTAGACCCTAAGTACTATAAAGTCAAGTACTCCATTCATCTTTTTCACTGATTTTTCTTAGAAGCCAAGCATTAGGAAGTGACACATAAGTATTTTGTGAACTAAACAGCACTAGAATTGACCCAAGATCATAAAACTAAGAGCACACATAGATAAGCAATTCAAATCTGAAAGGACTCACAAGAGGATATGGCCTATTTTGCAAAGACAACAAGGCAGAACGGATGTGTTATTTAATAAATAAATAAATAAATAAGGTCATTTAGCAGAAAAAAAAAAGGACATAAAAGAATCAAGGTAAATGTTCTTTGGTAAATGTTAGCAAAATTCCTAACTCTTTAGGAATTACCTCATGGTTTACTCCAGAGTGAATAAGGAATACTCAGATTAAAAAGACAGCATTTGCTTACACAACCTTACTATAGCCTGACCTCAAGTTCCAGAGCAAGTTGAGGGCTTTCTACAGAGAATACCATTAATCTCTTTAGATTACCAGACGCATCAGAGGATCTGGAGAACCTATGGGCTGTGTGAGAATTCCAGTGCACAGACTGGAACTATTTCGAAAAATGGTTGACCATCAGAAATAAGTCCCTATACAAATTTTCTACACTGAGGTACAAGAGACATGGAAATTGTGTATTATTATTTTTGATTGCTTGACTGTTTTTATTGAATATACCCAGTGCACTCACACTGGTTGAAAAAGATTTCTTCTGTTTTTGTTTAATACATTTACATTGTTTACATGAGGTGATCTCCCTGTATTAATTTTAATTATAGATTTTATTTATTAAGTGCCAATCATACTAGGCCCAAGGTCGGAGTGAGAGAAGACAAAGATAGAACCTTGCATTTGGACTGGTTCTTTCAGAGAGAGAATGGGCCAGCAAACTGTCAGCAGGGCCATGACTATTTTGGCCAAAAATTATCACAGATAAAACTAGTGCTATCTCAAGGTTATTTGAGAAATAACTATTCAGTTATATAGACTAATTAATGGTCATAAATAAACTCAGTGCTGTTTACTTTGCCTTATTCTGGGTTTTGTGATTTGAAGAGAAACAGAAAATTCTTTCAGGACCTACAGAATTGCAATTAACACGTAGAAATATTTGAAAAAGAATACATCTGAAAGCATAAAGATATTTGAATTATTTTAAATTATTTAATTATAACATATTAATATCAAATATAAAATTATTTATTAATATAAAATGTCAACCTATTTAAATTTTAACATAGTTTAATAGACTATGTTAAGAGACTATAGTCTCTTGTATAAGAAAGGTCTTGAGGTTAATGGGTCTTAATTTCAGTGAAAAGAAAAAAAAGAAGAAATTAAACTACACTATGAATAAAAATGTCCTCATAGTAAGAGTGGCTAAAATTAATACAGATTATTTAAAATAGAGTATTCATATAAAAGACAAATTTTATGAAAAAGATTAGTAAATTCTCAAAGATTGCAGAAAAATTATATTTACTTACTTCATGCCACCAAATTGGAATAATTCCCTATAGCCTTTCTCAGAGCTATTTTGAAAATTAACTCCTGGTAGTAACAGAGAAACAACGAAACCTAAAATATACATCAGTCTATATACTCCATGGAAGTGATTATTAAAGTTTTATTTTCAACCTGAGTTTTAAAAGACCAATCTATGACCTGCTGACCTGTAGTCATTGAATAAAGTTCTGTCAGTAGGTATTTTAAGGTAATGTTGCTGAGCTATTTCATTTATATATATATATATATATATATATATACACACACACACTCTGACTCAGTTTTCCAATAACTGGAAGGCTTTGCCATGAAAATTCTAATAGCAAAGAATTATCAAGGTGTTACCATGAGTCAGAAACTGACCAGTGTTTTTCACATATATAACACGGTGGTTCCTTAATTGTGAAATCCTTTTTACTTTTAAAGATTATTTTTTGCACAAGTGTTTTTCAGGGAAATACATTCAGCTTTGATATTTGCAAAAGCTATGAATGGAAGAGCCATCAGGGGTTTCAGAAGTACTTTGACATGTCAAACTTATTTTACTTTTTCATTGGTAAAGTTAAATTTGGTAGGTAGGAGTTCGAGGCCCAATAGTAAGACAAAATTTTCAAACTCAGTCTATCATGAAAGGAAAACTAAAAGAACTTCTTACCTAAGACTTACTTATGTAATAGACTATTTTACTTCCATTCTCAATAAAAATTGTCCTGGAGACCCTTTTATTTTGAAATGGTTCTTGGAATCGAGATCCGTCAGACTCATCTGTGAATCTTGTTAAATATCTAATGCTATTAAATGTTACAGGTGGCCAAACTGTCAAAGGCAGGAGCTCCAACTTTGTTAAATGTTCTACATAAGATATTTCATAGCTTTTATAGAGATTAGGATTAAAAAAAAAAAAAAAAACAGGGCTTCCCTGGTGGTGCAGTGGTTGAGAGTCCGCCTGCCGATGCAGGGGACACGGGTTCGTGTCCCGGTCCGGGAAGATCCCACATGCCGCGGAGTGGCTGGGCCTGTGAGCCATGGCCGCTGAGCCTGCGTGTTCAGAGCCTGTGCTCCGCAACGGGAGAGGCCACAACAGTGAGAGGGCCGCGTACCGCAAAAAAAGAAAAAAAAAAAAAAAAACCTCATGTGTTTTATTGATTGCATTAGTAAAATCAGATTAAGGATTCTGCATTTGAGTGGGAAACCCTGTAAGATGCAGTCATTGAAAACAGAGTGGGAGTGATTAAGAGATTAGTACCTGCCTTTTATCTTGCCTTAGACTGTTTATAACTTTCTATTCAGTTACTTTCAAAGGTGTCTTTTCATGGCTTAATCCTACTTAGCAAAGTGCTGCAAATCATTCCATGTTCATAGAGATGGATGTCAAAGGACTCACCTGTCTTGTTGATATCAAGACCTGCTAATTTCAAGGCTAATTCATTGCTGTTACCACTTGCAGAGGAAACCAGGATATCATGTATTGCATTTCTTCTACCCGTTCTTCCTGAAGCAATAAAATCTGCATATGTAGTTTCCACATCAGTCACTGCTAACAAATATTCACATAGCAGGAGCTACAAAACAGAGAAAAATTAAAAGGTAAATATAATGTTGGTCAATGGTAAACATTTAACAAAGACACTTGTTAAATTACTGGCCTATAATATGGATGTGAAATAACTGTCTTGCTTACATGTCCACAAAGCAAGTAATGCTTTGATTCTTGATCAAGGGTCAGGGAACATTGTTTGTAAAGGGCCTGATAGTAAATAGTTTAGGCTTTGAGGGTATATAGTCTTTATCCAACTCTATGGTTGTAGGACAAAAGTACTCAAAGAGAATACATTAAATAAAAGTAATAAACTAAACTTATAAAAATAGGCATAAGGCCAGATTTGGCCTGCATGCCATAGTTTGTGGACACCCAGTTTAGATCATAAAATTCTCCTTCTCTAATACCATTTTAGTCAGTCTTCAACTCCAGAAAGAAGAACTTGAGCTCAGTAGCATACCAAAGTGGTGGGAGGTGGGGTGGAAGTGCTCCACCGTAGAGATAAGCAGTAAGCAAGGGCATTGTTTGCAGAGAACCTAAGGACAATAATGAAATTGACCAAAATCCAGTTTGCTTGTTATTATCATCACGCACCAGCAATTCTAAACAATGCCAGTGACCGCTCCCAGTCCAGGAGCACAGCTCCCTTGTTGCCTCCTTGGTAAGTCATTCCTTGGGAGGAATAATAAACTTTCTTGACTGAAACTTTGAAATAAAATCTACAAAATTACAAAGGACTCAATGAAAGTGAGTTTCCCCAAACAGGCCTGGTAACACAAATACTTAATTAAAGACTTAATGAAGAAAATATTTAACAAGGTAGAATATGATACATGTAATAACAAAAGATCATCAAATGTAAATCTTTTTTTTTACCTCTTTATTGGAGTATAATTGCTTTACAATGGTGTGTTAGTTTCTGCTTTATAACAAAGTGAATCAGTTATACATATACATATGTTCCCATATCTCTTCTCTCTTGCGTCTCCCTCCCTCCCACCCTCCCTATCCCACCCCTCTAGGTGGTCACAAAGCACCGAGCTGATCTCCCTGTGCTATGCGGCTGCTTCCCACTAGCTATCTATTTTACGTATATATGTCCATGCCACTCTCTTACTTTGTCACAGCTTACCCTTCCCCCTCCCCATATCCTCAAGTCCATTCTCTAGTAGGTCTGTGTCTATTCCTGTCTTATCCCTAGGTTCTTCATGACCTTTTTTTTTCTTAGATTCCATATATATGTGTTAGCATACGGTACTTGTCTTTCTCTTTCTGACTTACTTCACTCTGTATGACAGACTCTAGGTCCATCCACCTCACTACAAATAACTCAATTTTGTTTCTTTTTATGGCTGAGTAATATTCCATTGTATATATGTGCCACATCTTCTTTATCCATTCATCCGATGATGGACACTTAGGTTGTTTCCATCTCCTGGCTATTGTAAATAGAGCTGCAATGAACATTTTAGTACATGACTCTTTCTGAATTATGGTTTTCTCAGGGTATATGCCCAGTAGTGGGATTGCTGGGTTATATGGTAGTTCTATTTGTAGTTTTTTAAGGAACCTCCATACTGCTCTCCATAGTGGCTGTACCAATTCACATTCCCACCAGCAGTGCAAGAGTGTTCCCTTTTCTCCACACCCTCTCCAGCATTTATTGTTTCTAGATTTTTTGATGATGGCCATTCTGACTGGTGTGAGATGATATCTCATTGTAGTTTTGATTTGCATTTCTCTAATGATTAATGATGTTGAGCATTCTTTCATGTGTTTGTTGGCACTCTATATCTTCTTTGGAGAAATGTCTATTTAGGTCTTCTGCCCATTTTTGGATTGGGTTGTTTGTTTTTTTGTTATTGAGCTGCATGAGCTGCTTGTCAATTTTGGAGATTAATCCTTTGTCATTTGCTTCATTTGCAAATATTTTCTCCCATTCTGAGGGAGAAAAATTAAATCTTTCATGTCTTTTTCTATGTTAAAAACTCATATTCTTTCCTGAAGGTCATAAGAGGGATGAATACTAAGATATGAATAATGAATTTCTGTTGGATTAATTTTGTTTAAACAGGACTTTAAAGTAACACAATTTCCCTCCTATTCCTAAACATTCCAATTACATTTTACTATAGTTTAAGATTAAAAACCCATGCCAATAATCAAGAGAAAGGAGTCTTTTCAACATATACAAAATGTGGAAGAAGCTAAAATGGTAGAACCCATACACTATCATGGACATGCACACTGTCACTCTGAAATAAACTGATGCCATTTACAGTGAAATCCAGGATGGCCGTCAGTAGCACTTTCCTTAAAGCTTAGTTCTTCTCCCAGTGCCTAATGAGGGAGCTGTTAATTTAATCTGGGCAAAACTTTTATACTCTCTCTTCTGTAAGAGGAAGCCAAAAGAGGAAAGAGGGAGGAATAGCACAATACAAGTTTTGAAATAGGAAATATATGAATACTGCATGCTTTACTGTGACTATATTATGGTTCCAATCACTTGACTATATCCACCATTCTTTTTTATGGGAATATGATTTAATGGTTGTTACCATGTTACTTAAAATTTCCAAATGCTCCTCAGAAGGTCCTGGATTGAATCCTGCCCCTGACATTGGGTCATGGAGTGACAGAAAATCACTTGACCTCCTGGCCTTCCATTTTCTAATAAGTAAAGCAGGACAGCTGGATGACATAATCATTAATGGCACTTTAAGTGAAAGTGTAAAAACAATGATCACTCAAAACTGTATCATTTCTAGAATCTTGAATTTGGAAATTCCCTTCTGTGACCATAACCACCAATTTTTTTTCTTTTCCTCTTACTCATAATGAATCTGTTCTTCACACTGGTCATATCTTTAATTCCTTTAACCCTTTTTGTTTTAGTTTCATCTAGGCCCAGCCTGGATCAATTGCCCACCGTTTGGTGTAGCTTCTCATTAGCATCAAGAAGTCCCTTTGCTCTACCGTCACCTTGACTTTCCTAAGCCTCACCTGGAAAACAGCATGGTACAATTTCTCTGATCTCATTACTGGGTGGATAAGTGTTACCAAAAAAGTCACAAAATTGTGCCAATTGGCTCAACTAAACATTTTTACTCTATTATTAGTATACACTCTGAGTTGAACGGAAATTCTTTTGTTCATCTCTATTTGACTCTTCCCTATGGCTTCCCTCTGTGGGAAGGATTCCAAACCTTTTGTAGTCCACACAACCAGACACTACCTGCCTTAAGGGGTGACTTTGCGTCTTCCTTCTTGGAGAAGATATAGGACATCTGCTGCAAGTTCTCTTACATTTCTCCCTATCAAATACATTTCTCTGTAAATCACTATTGTTTCTTTTCTAGATGAACTAGCTGCTTTCTCTTTAAGGCATGCTATTGACTCTATTTCCTATTACCTCCTGTAGGGCCTTTCTCCATCCATTTTTTTCTCAATAATTTGAGTGTTCTTTCTCCTCTGGATCTCTCCCTTAAGCTTATAAGCATGTTCAAGTCTTTCCTTACTAAAAAAAAAAATGAACCAACCATTCAACCAAATACGCATTCCTCAACCTTCTTAAATCTTTGCACTACCTTCTCTTTCCTTCATTAAACTTCTCAGTAGGGTTCAACTACTTTTATTTTCTCACTTTCCTTGAACCAACCTTTAGAATTTTTCTATTCCATTGGCCTTTATATACTATGTTTTACAGAGACTACTTTCATATAGATCACTGAAATGATCTGTATTAACATTAAGTGACCGCTTAGTGTTAAATGTTCTTGTGAGCGTCTATCCTGTTTGAGCTCACATGACACTGCCAGTTACATTCTCCTTGAAACTCTCCCCTAGCGTATATTAAAAGTTATAGAGGTAAAATAATTATAAGAATCAGACTTACCTGTATTTGAATCCAGACTTTCCATTTACTTCTTATGCTATGTCTAATCTCTCTGTGCTCAGTTCTTTATCTATAAATTGTGATAAACATACTTAGTTCTCAAGATTATGAGAATTTACTTGGTTTATGTATCTCAAGAGACTAACACAGTGTTTGGCACATGGTGGGTAAGTACTGATTTAAAAAAAAACAACTGTCACTTCCTTAGCTTTCATGATCCCTTACTATCCTGGTTCCATCCCATTTGACCTTTGTATTTTTTACAGACTTCCCTTTCTAGGGTCACCTTTAGAAATCAGAGCACATTTTGTAGGGAGTTAGAATCAGTCATTGACCTTCTTTACTTTCTTACTTGAATAACTCATCTAATCCCAATGCTTCTAATTCCTCACTAGGGATGATACAAACGTCTGCACCTGCTATTTAGAATGTTCTCCCAAGGTCCTCACACACAAGAGCAACTGCCTGCTGAACAGGGACTTCCACTTGGTTTTGCACAAACATTTCACCTTCAATAAAACAAAGTAAGACAACAACAGAACACGTAAATAGAGCAGACTGGCTTCATTAATGCGCTGTGTTGGGGCATATTTTGACTTATTCCTCTCACTTGATGTCCATGTCTAATCATCTGCCAGGTCACGTTGGTTTCTATCTGACGTCACTCATATTTATTCTCTGTAAAACACAGAAAAGGCTCTTACCAGGGTTACGGCTGAGTTCTCCCACAATCTGAAAAGAACCCACTTTTGCTGCTTTAACTTTAACCACTCACTCTCATACTTGGTACGCTACAGAAAAATGCACAGTGTTTTCCCAGAGCTTCTCTGATGGTGCATTTGCTCAAGTCTGTCATTCAACCTGGAATGCCTTCTCCTGACAAACTTGCTTGTTGAAATGGATTTAGACCTCAAAATTCAGCCAATGCCATCTTCTCTTTGTCTTCTTTCCCCTATCTCTTCACCTAGCGCTCCCACAGGCCTTGATTTGTGACCGTACAAGGAGTTAAAATTCTAACTGGCATCATGGTTGCCTCTCCTTCTAGACAGATCACAAGTTCTGACAAGACAGGAAATGCATTTTGTTAATATTTTAACTACACAGAATTCCTAGTAGAGCCTTTTGCACATAATCAGTGCTGAATAAAAGTATGTTAACTAGAACTGAACAATGAGGAAGAAATACATTAATCACCTTTCATCAGTAGCCACAGAGAATTTCCCTATCCCTGGGTTATACTAAATCACCAAATCCTAAAACTCTGGAAGGTTTTATAGGTGGAAAATCTGAGGACCAGATAGTTCAAATGATCTGCCCATCTTCACATAGTTAATTAAGTGGTTGGAATGAAGGTCTTCAAATCCCAGTCCACTCTTTCTGTTTTACCAGGTTGCCTGTCTGTGAGTAAGCTATGAATTTGCATAAAGTTTTTGACCTTGAAGTAATTTGGTGCTATTATAATGATATTTTCATTACCTACTCCACTACCATTAACCAACGCAGTACTTAGTTTCTATGTTACTTTAAAGATTTAGAATTGGATATCTTTACCGATTTCTTTCTATGGTCACATTTTGAAATAAGGGCACATTTTGTGGAAATTTAGAATCAGTCATTGACCTTCTTATATCTATCAAATATATCTGATAAAAAGGTGAAGTAGGTTACAGGAATAAGCTCATCTCAAAGTCATTGTTATTGTCTTTCATTCTTAGTCTCTTTATGGCATTTGAAAACATAGGCTTTAAAAATAGCACAACTGCTATTATTTCTCATCTGATAACAATGTTATGAAGTAGGCAAAAATATCCTCATTTTCATTTGAAGAAAATAAGTCAGAGATGTTAAGTGATTGCTAAATAACACACGGAACTATGACTTGAACCCAGGTCTGTGGGTTTTGCATAAAGAACACTGTATTTTGCAATAAAGTTCCTTGTTTTTTGCCATTATCATTTTTAAAAATGTAGACTGCCATAATAATACTCGTGTATGTGGGAGTTTACATCTAATTCACTTTGCTGATAATAGTTTTAAGAAGATTTGAAATATCAGAGTGAGACAGAAAAAAGTGGTGACATTTTCCATGAGAAGATATGAATTAAAAGGAGTACTGCATTATGATTTGTATATCTGGGAATGTTAATTTCTGTGATGGTGCTAATTCTATTTATAAGAGGGGAACCAAAAACTTAATTTGAATTTTCATTTAGGGTATTCCTAAGTAATGAGCACATGGAAGAAGAAACAGGGTTATGAGAGATGTATGTGTATACTGTGTTCACCTTTGAAATGTGTGTATCTAGATTTCAGTTGGATTTAGTGAAAGACAATAATGAGAATTATGAGAACAGATTATTCTGTAAACTCCTTTTCTTCTTAAGCATTTATGAAATATACTTGCTAGATTGATGTGCATCTTATTGTAAACCTCTAAAGTAACATAGAAAGTACTGGGCATTCAATTATGGTAGCCATTATAATTATTATTATAATAGTTATTATTATAAAGTAGTATTTCACTTTTATTAGATTTGTTTTCTCCAGACAATAAACTTAAATTTCAGTAAAAAGAACAATAGCTGACAAATAGCGCATATTTAAATATATAATTACATTTTGAAACAAAACATATACATGTTATAAACTCTGTATCTTTTTCTCTCTCTCCATGATTATACTTCCTTAATGAATTCCCATTAGGTGCTCAAAAACAGTAATTTTTACATGCATGGCAGCTATGTTTTTTTCCTTTCAGCTAAACATCTTGACACAGCTTTTCAATTTATTGATATGACTACCAGAGATTGGAAATAACTTTTACACCAATATAATCACTGCATAATGACTTGTAGTTAGCTTAGAAATTCTGGGCAAACTGTTGCCAAATGACTATGGCTGACAGATGTTCACCCCAAAATGACAAAAGTCAAAAAAAAAGTCTAGTAAGTGTCAGCAGCTGGTAGAGATTTAATAGAGTAGCACTTAGCACACATTCTGGCCTTATGCAAAATAAACTAATCAGAATAAAACTTGGAAAAATTTACCAAAAGTGGGCTTTGACTCTTCACTAAAGCTTCCTATTTATGTTGCTGTAATTAGAATTTCCTAGACATGACAAAATGGTAGTATTGGATATAAACAAGATAATATGGTGCTATTTTTTGTATCTAGTTATGTACAAGAGCTAATTATACTAATATTCAAAGTCTGATTAGAGGGAGGAAAAGACATTTTATTATTTAAGTACTGTACTATTTAAAATTAGATTAAATTTTAAAGCATAAATTTCTAAATATTGATATCTAAAAATCCAATCAAAATTCATGACTAAGAAATAACCTTGCTTTCTTTCCCCCCCTTCTTAAAAAAGCCTCACTTTCTCCCTTTTTAACAAAGCAAACAGTATATTGGTATTCTAAAATTGTTTTGTTTGTATAATGGATTCCTAAACTGAGATTCATAATTTGTGTTGGTCTTTCCCTTACTTATGCCCTCTATCTTTTTAAATATCATTTACACAAATTGAGAGAATAAACCAGATTTCACCCTAGCATAATTTATAGATTTAGATAGACTGCAAGAGGCTAGAAAAAGTATGTACTTACGTCTCCTGTATTAAACAAACTGAAGTGTCCGCACAGATGTATTCTAAAAGAAGTTGGGTCTATGAAGCTGCTTAAATGATTTTTACAGTGACATTGAGTCATGAGCCAAATGGTGACTGGATAAAACGCTAATTTTACTCCTGTAAATGGGGACACATGAAAATGAGACTCACAGACTTGGAAGAAAGAATGGAGAGAATGTCATCAGCAGGCACTGAAGTCTTCTCTCTAATATAAATGGTATGATTTTTTTTTAAAAGAGAAGGAAAATTCTTCCTCTACCATTATTACAAATGCAGTTACATGACTTCTCCAGTGTTACTTTATAAAATCATGTGAAATTTGCTAAAAGTCATTGAGTAGTTTCCTATGTGCTTAAGATTTGGTCTACATTAGTGTTTCTGAAACGTTTTGGTCTCAGATATCCATTACATTATCAAAAATTACTGAGACCCCGAATGAGATTTTGTTTATATAGTTATATCTGCCAATATTTACATTATGTGAAATTAAGACTGTAAATTTTAAATATTTATTAATTCACTTAAAATATAAATAAAAAGCCCATTACATTTCAGTAAATAATATATTTTTAGTGAAATGAAATATATATTCCAAAGCCAAAATAAAATAGTGACAAGAATGGCATTGTTTTACATTTTGAAATTCTCTGGCTTAGTTTTGCAAATGTCTGGCTTAACAAAAGGCACCTGGTTTCTCATATCTGCTTCTGCGTTCAGTGTCTCAATATGTTGTTTCAGTTGAAGTATATGAAGAAAATCTGGCCTCACACAGATTTCTTAGTTGGAAAAGTGAGGAGAATTTTAATAGCTTTTTCAGATAATTATGGATTTTTAAATTTTGCAATGTGGAATCTAAAACCATATCAATATGCTTCCCTTACTGTTTTATTAAAATCTATTGTCTACTTTGCAACTTAAATGGATATTTTGCCCATATGTATTTTTAAAAATAACAGGTATTGGTCATTTGGAAAAATATTGGTTCACCAGGTTATGCAAAATTTCCAAATAGTAGCTTATTTCATTATACAATATCACATTTGTTAGTAATGCCACCTATCTCAACAGAAAATTCTTTAAGAATTGAGAAACTGACAAGTTCACAGGGGCCGATAATAAGTTTTCCAAAATTGTAATTTTTATTTGAAAGCTCAGATTTTATCACTGGCAACAGATACAATTGGATTTTGCTTCTCTTGAAGTGACAAGCTCACTTTGTTCATTTTCAAGAAAATCTCTGCCAAATATCCAAGTTTGAAAAAAACCCAGTTTGCTTGTCAGTTGTTCTTTCAAGTAAAAATGGTGACTCATGAGAAAAGTGGCTAATTTAGCTCTCAACCCAAGCAGTCACACAAGTACTTACTTGAGACAACCATGCAGTTTGGTACATCTTCACTGACTTACCATTTCATCACACAGAATATTAAAAAGACATCTACTCAAGGGTCAAGATTTGACAATTAGTATATTTTTACTCCTTAATCAAGTACATTCTTAGGTACATCTTGCATTTTAAAAATATTAACTCTGAGTGTGTGGCAGTGAAGAATACCAGGCTTACTAGTAGTTTGCTGCTACTGACCTGATTCATGCTAAGGTGTCAGCAGTTTTCCCCACCATGCTTTTGCACCATTAGTGCAAATGGCAGCCAAGTGAAAAAGGTAAATAGCATCAGTATTAGTATGAAAATTATTTTAAACTTGTGAATCTACTGCAAGTATCTCAGGGAATGACTGAAAGGGTCATTGGGGACATGCAGGAGTTGGGGGACCAAATTTTGAGAACTGTTGATCTACACAGTAACAGGAAGCTATCTGACAAACACTACGGATTAGAGAAGGGAACCCTTTTGTAAAGAACTTAACTAAGCAGGTTTTTGATTCCTAAAATATTCTGGAAATAATCAGCTGTTTCCATGCTAAGTACAATACTATCTATCTTTTTCTTTTTTCTTTTCCTGCATAAGAATATTACTTATTTATCTAATTCAGGCTTACAAACAATCTAATAGCTTATTTCTAAGAACAACCCCCCAATCTCACAAATCAGAGGGCTTCAAATTAAGTCTCATGAGACAGGACAGGGTGCCAGAACTTGATGCTACCTTAGTTCCCCTTTTCCTTGAATTGGGCTATATTCTAGTCACATTTTGGAGTAAGTGACAACAAAGAAGAAATCAAGAACCATACCCTGTTAATAACAACAATTTGAAAATTTCCACAGAAGTCTCCTCTGTTAAGGCATAATTATAAATCCTGCGCCAGATCATGACACTGCATGCTCTAGAATACCATTTGGTATAATGGGACACGTATTGTCCTTTAGAAGAGTTTGGATAGTGTTCTATCAAAAGCACACTTAAAAAAAGTAATCTCAGAATCACAGAATGATGCCAACACATATTAACTCTGTGAAGTCAAACCCTCTTTTGTTCTAAATCCAAGGCATTGACTTTTTAAATCACAAAATATTGTTAGAATAAATTTTGCCTAATATGAGATCAAATAGGCTGTCTTTGATGGTTTTCATTCACAGTAAGTTTTTGACTAATACTACTACAAATAATAACCCATCTACATTTGTTGGGGGGAGTTCGTCACTTCTTCCCTGATTTTCAGTGTATAATAAAAATTCTCAAGTTCAAAAATTTCCAACATTTGATACTAATGGTTATTATTCTCAATCTTCTCTCTATTCATCAATTCATCTCTGATCCCCAGTAATGTGATAATTGTGATCCTTATGCCTTCATTCAAGATTATATATATATATTTTCCTTGTTTTGACATGGGCACATTTTCATATTGTTTTTGTAAATTCATGACCTAGTCAATTGTATTATTACTTAACTTCTTCTCTGAAACTTCCTTTAGCCCAGATTCAAATCCTTTTTTTTTCTTCCCACAGTGCTTAACAAATCAAAACTTTGTAATGAGAAATCTAAGCCTAAAAATGTTATAAAGCCAGAAGCACAGGCTATCTCAAGAAAATATTTTCCCTGTCTAATTAGGCAAGCTAATTCATACAAAACAAAGCTATTCATAAATTCCTTTGTTGATCTCTGGCTGACCCGTTCACCATCCTTAAAAACAGCAATTTCTTCATTGTTTTGTGTTTCTTAAGTCTCACTTGTATTTCATCTTCTTACACTCCATAGAAACTCTTGCCTAATGAATTTATGGAGAATGTCAAGGTCATCCTACATAAATTCCTTCAATTGCTGTTTCTTTATCATCACATCAAAATTGCCATCTTTTTATTTGAGTCCTTTTGCCAACATTAATACCTGACTGGTGCTCTTGACTCTATCTTCTCTCCTATTATTTTTCCTTCAATCCTGCCTTGTGCTTCCGGAGTCTTTCTTTTCCCTGCTTCTCCAATGCCTATAAAATTATTTACATATTCTCTGGTATAAAATATATTTCATCTTTTAGCTCTGTTCTTTTTGTCACTCACCTTTTACTTTCATTAACTCTCAAACTTACAGAAAAAGAGGTAGATGCTAATTTTCCTGCATCCTTTACAATGCTTTATTTTTAATTCCTTTGCAATTTAGCTTACATATCTATCAATTTACCAGAATTGTTTTCTCAGAGAAAAACCATTACAGATTAATCACAAAATTCAACAGGCTTTTCACTGTAATCACCTATATCAAATTGTGTACAACATTTTACGTTGCTATTCCTCTCTTCCGGAAACATCTTTCTCCCTTGGCTCTGATAGTTACTGTACTCTTGATTCCCTCATAATCTTCTTATATTTCTTCTTGCTCTTTCTCTCACTTAACTATTAAATAATATATTTTCTCTCTTTTGTTCTGTTTGGTAATCCCATTTACCCCAATTGTCTTAAATTCCAACTGTGTATAGATGGCTATCAAATCTATAATTTGGGGGCCTGATATTTTGCTGAAGCGTAGCTTGGGAATTTTTACTACCTATTGGATATTCCCCCATGTTTGTCCTTAAAAACTCAAATTCAGTAAGTTCAAATGGAATCTCTTTGCTGCATCTCTACCTCCACCCCCCAAACTATTTATTATCCTTATCATTTTAGTGTATATTACTACTATTTTCTTAGGTATCCATGATATTAATAGAAATCTTAGAATTGTGTTCAATTACTTCCATCTCACTAATTCTTCCCATCTAATCAATTCTCAAACCTCATTGTTTTAATTCTATCCATTCAATGCTTCTTAAGTATTCTTCATTTCCGTTCTTTGTCTGGTCACTCCCTTCATCATCTCTTTCTTGACTATTGCAATTATAGGCTAACTACTTACTTATCTAAACTTATTCTTTTCCAAGTTACCCTTTACACTTTCACCAGAATTAACTTTATTAAACATAAAATACTCAAAAATCTTCAGTGGCTCCTGGGAACCCTCAAAACATAGTTGTAACTTTATTTGCATGGCCCTCAAGAATGTGAACCCAACCTAATTTACTAGCTTTTTTCCCTATACTATCTCTCCCATGTATACTAAGTTAGATCATAGCAAACACTTGCTATATCTCTGGTGTTCTCTTATTGGTCTTCTCATGCTGCTTTTCTCAACCTGGAGTGACCTTCTCTCCCAATGACAACAAAATCCTCCTCATCTTTCAAACCCACTTTACAAGCCACAACACCTCCCAATCTCCAGGTAAAATAAATAACTTTATTATAATATTTATTTAATTTGGCACTATGCAAGAATTAATTATTTTCATGTTGCTCTTCTTCCTATATTATATGTTCCTTGAGATCTGGGTCTTTGATTTTTGAGTCCCCTCAGAATGCTTGGCACAGGATTTTGTATGTTGTTCTTACATCTGGAAAAAGTATATTGTAGATTTATTTTTAATCATCATACTCAAGATCCTTACTGGTAAAGTAAATTTGTCAACGTTATCCCATTGTCAATAGTAAAAGTATTGATAGCTCAGAAAGCATGTTTCTTTATTCTTATTCATTTAATTTTCCTGTCTCATAATACTTATCATCAATATAAAGAGGTGAACTGTAATCATTTCCTCTGATACATTTTTTCTTCTGTGTATTCTTAATTATGACAGAAGATTTTTAAAAAATAACAGCAACAAAAAGCACTCTAGAAATCCAAGTAATCTATCCTATTTTCACTTTACGGAAGGTTACCGCTTGTAAAGTTTTTTATAAAATATATATGACTAAAGTAGCGAATTAATGCATGGAATGATTTGTTCTGTCCTTCTTTTGTTAAGGCTTTTTACATCATTTATTTAATATTTCAAAAGGTTTATAAATCATCTATTAGCTAATCTTTGCAGGATCCCTGCTGACACAGTCAATTAGCTGAAGAAGTACTGCTGGTTGGCAACTGACAAGTAATATTACTTGCACATTACAGATGAAGAAACGAAAGCAGAGAGAGGTTAATCGACTTGTACATGCCTTACACAGTGAATGGTAGTACTGATGTCACAATGGGGACCTGGGGTTATTCACATCAAAACCACAAAAGCATTAAGAGTCCAGAGCTGGTGCTGTTCTTTATTATATTATACTTTCTAAATCCTTTGTTTAATCTCCTTTTCTGGCTCTCTATGAGTCCAAGGAGGAAAGATACTTTTAAAATCTATAACTTCTCATTAAACTAGACTATTTTTTCTACATCCAATAAATATTTAGTTTTTGCAAGGACATTAGAACATCGACACATTTCTTCTCAAAATAACTCATTATTAAATTTTCCATCTTTAAAAGCACAATGAAAGATCAAATCAATCTCAGTAATATTTTCTGGTCTGTTCTGGTCTGGTCTAAGTTGTAATAATGACCATAGTAACAAAACAGCTATTGTTTACTAATTATTTATCAAAAATAACAAAAATATCAAGTATTTGCCAGATATAACACTAAGAAGTTTATGTGAATTGTATAGTTTAAATTCATCAACAAATTTATCGAAGAGGAATGTTCATTATCTCAGTTTTAAAGATGGAATATTAAAGGTTTAGAAATATTGTCATGAAACTGATAGGTGATTTAACCACTTCCAAAACCAGTTGCCATTTTCCAACATTCATTTTGGAACATACTATACTTAATTTTTTGTTGATGGTTTGCCAACCCTATTTTTTTTTTAATATGTAAGCAGTTCACATACTGCAGTGTTGAGACATTACTGTGTAGGGTGATATATTATTGACATCCCTACAGAACCTGGCTTTTTAATACTATCATCTCATATACATCATATTAATTGACACTGCAATTTCTTCCTTGATTTGTATATTTTTTTCTACAAACGCTTTGCATTCCAACATCCACATATCTGATCTACTCAACCATGTGATGGTCTTCATCTTCAGACATCTTGCTGTCTGGGCTGTTCAACCCTGTGACAGTAAAAGCACACTCACTAGGGACTAGGAATTTGAGAAGGACTTAGAAAATGGTTTGACACCTGAAAAACATGGCTCCAGAATAGGAAAAAAAATCTGCAAAGTTGAGATAAAAACTTGTGTCATTAATATTTTCAACTAATATTACTACAACAGCAATGTTACTCAGCTTTCATATAGTTATCTATAAATTATATTGGATATGTGACTTGGGCACATTTTAATGCATTTGATAACATTTAGGGTAAAGCTTCTAAAAGGGCAATTGCCTAGAACTGAGGAAGGTTTAAAAATGGCCCTGCACAGAATGAACTAGAAGTGACTTCAATGGGAGGGTGAGGCAGAGATGCTGGACCCGGAGAGTGACAGAGCAGGCGTACATTGGAGAGAGCTTTCCTACATAGGAGAGCCAAGAATTTGTTGCTTATTGAGTGGGGAGCATGAAGGTAGGGGACCCTATAATGAGAATCCTAGGATTGCTTCTAGATTTCTAACTTGGATAAATGACAGGACGGTACTCTTTGGTGAATACTAAAGGAACAGCAACAGCAGCAAAAGTCTAAGAGTGGAACTTTAACATATCACAATGCCACCTTTAAAGTAAATTTGGCAGTCTTCTCCTTTTTGAATGAGTGAAAATGCATTAATTAAAGACATACACATTCACACACCTGCTAATATCTGCTCTTCTGCAATCATGTGTTTTCTGTAGAGCGTCTAAATATCTATTCCAGTTGAAGTAGTGCTTAAACACTTCAATATGCCTCTTTTCAGCCAAAAAGAAAAACTGTCTATGACTGTTTCAACATATTTTAAATATATGTATAATCACTGCCAACTTATCTGCTCTGCAGATACTAGTTTCCTATACGATATTTAATATCTCCCTTTATTGAAAATGTCACTGCTCAGTATTATGATTAATGTTTTTCATTTTTATTATATGTCTGAATGTTAGAATTATTGATTAATCTCTTTATTAATGGAATGATCTTCAGCACAATGTTAAATACTCTTCTTCTCTACCATTATTATATGTTATTTTAAAGATTTTCCATACAATTACTTTAAATGGGATTTTCAGATTTTTTCAGGCTTTTTGAAGTCAGTAGGATAGGCTCCAGCGAGTAAAAGAAATGCTGAAGAACAACCATATGAATTAAACAAACTTAAGTAGTTAAGAAAGCACTAACCTAGCCATTGAGAAATATATACTAATATTTACATAGTATGTACATATAAATCAATAGTTTCAAAATGAGATAATCCACTGAACAAAATATCTTAAAATGTGAATTAAAAGATGTTGTAGGGCTTCCCTGGTGGCGCAGTGGTTTAGAGTCTGCCTGCCGATGCAGGGGACACGGTTTCGTGCCCTGGTCCGGGAAGATCCCACATGCCACAGAGCGGCTGGGCCCGTGAGCCATGGCCACTGAGCCTGCGCGTCCGGAGCCTGTGCTCTGCAACGGGAGAGGCCACAACAGTGACAGGCCCGTGGACTGCAAAAGAAAATAATAATAAATTTTAAAAAAGTAATAAAAAAATAAAAGATGTTGTAAAATCTCTATATGATTAAGATACAAAAAAATTATAAGCTTGGAATATAAATAATAAGTGCATTTTTGTCTGGGAGACAAGTTGTTATCTGGGAAACCTCAAGACATTTTGTAGATTACCGAAATCACGTTCCTATCGATCTTGAGCACTTCTCCTATCAATTCTACAATTAGTATTGGTAATTAGCATTATGACTCTATTTCACTATCAGGAACATTGAAGAAACTACTTAAAGTGCTAAACATTGGTTTTAACAAATAAAACACAATTCATCTGAAGAAGATGTTACAATGAACTGAGGAATTAAAAGATCTCAAAGTAGAGAAATTTCACTGACTGCAGTATAAACAACTTGAGGCTAGAGAGTTTCTGTTTTTCCTGTTTGCCCTCCAAAGTTTGGAACAGTGTTATATGCACGGTGCAGGGTAATAAGCAAATATTTAACAAATGAAAAGTACTGAATTCATTACCTTGTGGTACAAATCAGGATTCTTTTGTACTGTAACTAGAAGATTTTAATTTCAGCATTATGACTTATGAATGTCTTTGTCTGATTCCCAGTTCTGTTTGAGTGATAATTACAGGACTTCATGTTTATCCTATCTTCTAGGATTTCACTTTTGCATATCTGTTAATTCATAATTTTGATATTTTTAGAGCACAACCAAAGACTATAAAAACACATAGAGCAAGCACTTGCCAAAGAACTCTAAATATGAACTCAGATATGAAATTAGAGCCATGCTTGGTTATACTTCTAAGTGCTTCATCTAAAGAGAGACCTGCAACACTGCTGCATGAATTAATCACCTAGGGTGACTTTTAAACCTACCAACAGCTGGCCCCTCTATCATATCTGATTTTATTCAATAGTCTAAATGATAATAATTTTTTGATCAAGAACTTTATTTTACTGGTTGTAAAGGTGCGCACATGCAGGCGCACACAATCACCAGTGCTTGTAAAAATTGTGGGACAGAATTAATCATAATTATTGAGTTTAAATGTCATTTATCAACTTATTAAAGTGCAAGCATGCAGGGAAAATAAGCTAAAGACAAGTCTTTCGTTTTTCAATTTATTTTTAAAAAGTCTTGTAGAAATCTTTATGAAATTAACACAAAATGGTGGTACCAAAAATCTTTTTGCTTTGTTTATTCCCTAGTCTGTGGCAATGTAAACAGTGGAAGTTTACCCAGAATTAAAGTTAAGGAAAGCTATACTGTATTAAGTTTAGCCAAACATTGTCTAACTTGCAATCATATTTTTTTCAAATAAATAAAATTTCTACTCTCTTCTCTCTCTCCTCATCTCCCTTAAGGTATGTCAACTCTAACCCCACCCCCCCCATACACACACCTTGTCGCCTCTGACATTATCTCCTCTACTAGACACGCTTTTGTACTTATTGCTACACAACAGTTCAACAATAAAATGTGATAAATGCAGGCAAAGGTGTTTCAAGAAAGAAGGTAAATGTCCTTACACATTTTCAACGTAGAAACAGAATTTTTCAAAAATGAGTTACAAAACAGCAAAATTAAAAAAATTTAGTTATAGGTAAAGTTTGCAGATAATGTTGTCATTCCTCTTAAAAGAAGAGGGATAAGGCACAGAAGAAATGTAGTGTTGAGGACAATGAAAATAAGCAGTTACTGCAATCTATTTATGCTGCATTCAATGGAGTTAGAAGACAGAGGCTTGAGTGCTGTCGTTATTACTTGTTTGCCGTTTGATGGTGGGTAAAATAATTAATTTCATTGGGTTTCTCTTTCTATGCCTCTAAAATGTGGATTCCCAGGCTAAGAAAATATTTCAAATCTTTTCTAGGTCTAAAAGTCACAGACCTTAGTGTCTGTGTACCATTTACAAAGGCCACATTTTCACAAAAGATAGCATTCTTGTAAAACACCTTTATAGAAAGAAAAAGCTATATTTAGAAAGTCCACTCAGTGTCCAGGGTTTTCTGAAGTCGTACTGCTGTTCATAACCAGGTGTAGGCCAGTAGGACAACACATTTGCTTTAATAACTGTCCAGATTTCTTGGAGTTAAAGATAAGTTTTTCATTATTCTGTTGACCTAAGAAATTATTGAAAATAAGAATTGTTCTAATTTACTTATTGAATTGCCCAGTTCTTACCTGGCCTGACATGAAAGGTGATTTAAAAGATGGCATTTAAGTTTGCACATATAGCCTTCATCCTGCTGTTTCATCACAGACCTCTTACAGGATAAACACGTGCAACCATTTTGAGTTTCCGAATGGGAGTGCTCCTTAGAGTATTTTCCCCTTATAAATTTCTTGCCAACTTACTCCACTTTGAATGCAGGTAGAAATTTATAAATTTCTCCAAGAACTTATTTTTATTTTTATGAATCTTACTGATTTTCTTTTAATACCGAGGACTTTATCAAATTCATAGACATTTGATAGAATAAAAAGCAAAAGCATAATTAGGAAAAATCCAAAAACCTCAGATAGAAAATAAGATGCTATGTTGTTAGTAACAGAAATTAGCACAAATGGACTGAAAAACTGACCACCATTGTAAACTGAGCTTTTAACTAGGGGAGTTGCCAGGAAAAGGAGGATTACCTGACTCAGGGGTCTTCTCCTCTTTCTTTGCCTTCTTTCAACAATCTCGAAAATTAAAGAAAGGTTGAAGTGACAATAAAAATAATTTATTTCCCAAACCATTTGAGAGTAGTTGCCAACACAATGCAATATCTCCCCCAAATCCTCTAGTATTTCCTACAAACATATATCCAAATATAATCATGAAAATCAGGAAATTAACACTGACACATTACTACAGTGTTACTAAGCCTCAGACCCCTTTCAAATTTTGTCAATTATCCCAATCACGTCCTTCATAATAAGAGGATCAGCCCAGCGTCACATGTTGCATTTAGTTGTCCTGTCTCTTTAGTTTTTTAATCTGGAAAATTTTCTCAGGCTTCTCTTGAATTTCATGAACGAGAAAATTTTAAAGAATATGGATCAGTTACTTTGTAGGATTTAGCTGTTTGTATTTGTCTCATGATTATTCAGGATATGTGTAGTTGGCAGGAATAACACAGTGGTGAAGCTCTGTCCTCTCACTGCTTCCTATCAAACAATTTTGGCAAACTTTTAACTTGTAACCTTACTGGAATATTATTTCACTCATTTGATTAAGGTGTATCACCCGGTCTTCTCCACTGTAAAGTTATTTTTTTCTCCTTCATTATTAATCATTTTTGTGGTAAGGCACTTTGTAATTATGTAAATATCCTGTTCCTCATCAAACATAATTTATTCAGTTTAATTATTTAAATCAGTATGAACTCATAGACTCCTATTTTATTCAATTGACTATGTTTCTACCATTATTTATTTTGAGGCTTAGATTGTTCTAGATTTGTCCAGTGGAAACCCCTTCAGTTTGGCTTCTATATCCTTTGATATTTCCCAATTATTCTTTGATATCTCCCTTCTTTTTTTTTTAACATCTTTATTGGAGTATAATTGCTTTACAATGGTGTGTTAGTTTCTGCTTTATAACAAAGTGAATCAGCTATACATATACATACATTCCCATATCTCCTCCCTCTTGCGTCTCCCTCCTTCCCACCCTCCCTACCCCACCCCTCTAGGTGGTCACAAAGCACTGAGCTGATCTCCCTGTGTTATGCGGCTGCTTCCCACTAGCTATCGGTTTTATATCTGGTAGTGTATATATGTCCATGACACTCTCTCACACCGTCCCAGCTTACCCTTCCCCCTCCCCGTGTCCTCAAGTCCATTCTCTACATCTGCATCTTTATTCCTGTCTTGCCCCTAGGTTCTTCAAAACTATTTTTTTTCTTTAGATTCCATATATATGTGTTAGCATATGGTATTTGTTTTTCTCTTTCTGACTTACTTCACTCTGTATGACAGACTCTAGGTCCATCTACCTCACTACAAATAACTCAATTTCATTTCTTTTTATGGCTGATCCCTTACTTCTTGAAACAATAATATGTTCTAGGGTCATCTTATATTTTCCCTGTAGCAGCTCTAGAATCAGCCATTTCTCCAAAGAGCTTTAGTTCCTTCAGTTGGAGAGCTGTATTTAGAAACCAAGATCCAGACACTAGGTGTATTCATTGCTCTTGGGAAGTAGTGGTCCCAGGTACTCTCAATAGGCAGAGCTAGGGGATTTATGTACATATATATATACACACATATGAAAACACATATTCATAACCATTTACACATATTCATAAACACATATTCAGAAACATATGCATACATATTGTCTATGTTTGTTTCTGTAATGTCTCTATATTGAAAATCATGTGTTCACATTAACATCCTCCATTCCCTTTCAACACCCTTTCATTCTAGTTTTTGCCCTTTTCATATTTTAACTCCCTCCACAGATATTAAAATAACACTGATTACCATATCCTTAATCTCCTTACTTATCTGATCAATCTTCCTGTATTTAAGTAAATTCTTGTAGCTGCCACTTTCCCATCCCACACATTTTCTCCACCTGGCACGGGTTATGACTATCTGTACAGAGTGGTTGCCAAGGCCACTTCCTCATGTGGATGCCCTTTCACACGAATCAGACTTCAGCAGTCAACTCCAGGCTCCCTTATGCAGACATCCTCTCCCCTTTCTCAGACTCTGAGACCCAATGCCAAATCATGTGGTTCCTTGAATGCCCACCTCCCCCATGCTGACAAAGGGTTATTTTACCTCACTTAATGGACCAATTTGTTCAAGAAGGGAAGGGATCACAACACTGTAAAGCAATTATACTCCAATAAAGATTTAAAACAAAAAAAAAGTGAAGGGACAAGGAAGGGGATGAAGAAAGGGAGGTGGACAGGGATGAACAGGTATCTTTTCTTTCTAAACAATATTTGAAGAGGTCCTTCATTTAGAAGTTACCAAGACATTATGAAGTATCAGCTGAAGAACTGAAACAACGACATATATTTACACATCTGTATCCCTACATCTATGACACACAATGTACACCTAATTTTACAGCAACCAAAATATAATTTAACACAACTTATGATGCTCAGCCATACACTTTAATACTCAGCAACTTAGAAAAATATGCAGTGCCATGGCTGTTAACTATCAGTGCATTTATATGAATGCATTTGTAAAACTCCCAGCCAGGAGTGCTTGGGATAGCGTCTCTACTGGTCCTTACTGGATCCTCTTCTTCTTTTGTCACTCTTTTCAGTCATTTGTCGATTCTCGATTGTATCTCATTGGTGACTTGCATGACCATTGGCAATCATATCTGGGCAAATACCCCAGCTTGGTGTCTCTCAAAGGGCTGACTGAAAACCATTTGCAACAGAATCAACTGAGGTACTTGATAAAATTCAGGTCCACAGGCCCTGTTCTGATTTCCTGCTCAGAAGCTCTTTAGAGAGTAATGAGTATTTGGAAAATACCTTAGCTAATTCTCACACATTAACACTGAAACCATGGTGTAGTTTGCACATCTACAATTCCTCAAAGTTCACGGTTTAAAACACATAGGTCTCCCCAACTGCAGTTCTTTCATTTTAGCTTCATCAATTCACATTTGTTATTTAACCAACTTGGAAATTGCTAGATGTGTGAACAGCCGCCAAAGTAAAATGTATCTATCTTTTGCAAAAAAGTCTTCTATCAAATGTCTCTACAAAATGAAATGTAAATACCTTCTAAGATCTTGCTTGGAGGAATCTTACAGATTTTTTAAATCTTCCAGATTTTAGGGAATAGCAAGTGCAAAGGCCCTGATGTTGGGAAAGCCACTGCAGAAAGAAAATCTGGATGTGTGTGTGAGAGAATGGTAGTAGTAAATGAGTTTGGAGAGTAGGGCAGAAGAAATATTGAATAAAGCATGTAGGACAGGTAAAAAGTTTAATTTTTACTCTAAAGTGATGGGAACGGGTTTTGCGAAATAATGTGATATGATTTATGGGTTTTTTTTTTTTAGATTATTCTGGCTATTGTATTGGTTATAGACTATAAGGATTGGGGCAAGAGGGGAAGAAGCAAGGAGGTTGTGGAAGAGGCTGCCTATTGCATTAGATGAGGCAAGCAATGATGGCTTGGAGTAAGTAAAGATGGCAAGAGTAAGGTGAGAGGTAGGTGGATTCAGAATGTATTTTCAAGTTAGAGCTGGCAAGAATTTCTGATGGACTGGACATAGGAATTGTGGGAAAGTGAGAGTTTAAGCATGAATCTAACATTTTTGGCCTGAGCAACTGGATGAGTTATGGAGCCAGGAAAAACTGGAGTGCAATGGATGGATCAAAACAAAATACTTAGTTTTATTTGCTAAGTTTGAAATGTCTATTATGCATAGATTGGAGATGTTTAGTGGGAAATTGGAATTAGGAGTCTGGAGGTTAGGTGAGTGGTTAGGGCTAGAAGTATGAATTGGGGAGTCATAAGTCATCTTCCCATTAAAGTAATGGGACTAGATTAAAACTCATGAGTAGTTAAGGTAGATGGAGAGTGAAGGGGGCCAGCAATGAGTCTTAGGGCATTCTAACAGACGTTGAGGGATGGGAGGCATCACCAAGGTAGACTGCCAAGGAATGGTGAGTGAGGAGGGGAGAAATCTAGGAGAGGATGGTGTCCTGGTAGCCAGTGAAACAAAATATTCATCCTGGAAATTATGAAGTTCATTTTCCAAAGTTTCTTCAATTGATGAGAATTTGAAACTTGGTATTTTAAAAAGAGCTTTAGCAAACAGAAAAGAGAATAATTTTCTATCATGAGTGATTGATTGCAGTAGCATGGGGAATGGAAAAGTTGTGAAAAGGGAATCAAGAATTTATGTAAAAGACAATTTTAAACAAAAGTATTCATTTAAAAAACAAGTACAAAATATTTAGACATTATATTTTGTCTTTGTGTCAACAGCAGCTACAGCATGCTGTAAGTGAAAGATGAAGGATTACAGTTTAATATCAAATCAGGGAAGAAGGTGAAATACTTGAATTGTTTGTAGATTTTTAATAGATTTCAAACCTTTATTGGTTTTGAATAATGTCATGTTTCAAACACAATTTTCTAAATAATCATAACAATTTTAGAATCAGGATAAACCTTATATAACATTATATAAACCTTATTTAAATGCACATATGGTTCATTTTTATGGGTAAAACTAGGACTCTGGTCTTCTGATTACCAGTACTATTTCTTATTGCAACACACTGTTCAAATGTATAGATGATTGGAAAAAAGAGCATACCAGTGATCTCTTAAATGTTTTACAAAATATTAAGTAATTAAAATTAGGGGAAATAAAGCTCATGAGGATTAAATTACAGGAAGAGTTTATAAGAGGGCAAAGAAGTAGATGTATTTCCACATGGATAAATAGGAGATTTTAGGAGAAAATGACCAAAATTGCATTTATAAGGTCATGATACTAGCTAAATGAAATAAAGACAACCATCATGTGAATAACATATAATTTTGAAGGTGAATTTTGAATATGGAGACTGATACAGATTAACATCTGATTATAATAAAAATCAGATAGGCAGGGTAACAAGGACTTCTTCATCCAATCACAGCTTATCAGGAAAAAGGGAACCTCTTGATACTTTGGTATGTGCCATTTTAGAACAATGAACTTGCTACAAAGTGAACACTTGACGCAAGAAATAGTTTAGAAACATAAATATGATTCAAGAAATTCATGCATAGTGAAAGCTATGTTGGATTATTTCAAAAAGTTAGGGATGACTAGGTTAAGTAACTTCTCTTTTTAATAACAGAATAACTGTCACATGAAAGATCTCACTATGCCATTGACAAAGATAAAATCCCGGGACGCCATGGCTTCACAGTCTAATAGTCTAGAGCTACAATGTCCAGGATAGTGTCCATTAGTCACAAGCGGCTATTAAATACTTGAAATGTGGGCAAGATTGACTTAGCAACTGAAATTTGAATTTTACTGAATTTTATTGAACTTACATTTAAAAATTTATGGGCTTCCCTGGTGGCGCAGTGGTTGAGCGCCCACCTGCCGATGCAGGAGACACGGGTTCGTGCCCTGGTCCAGGAGGATCCCGCATGCCGCGGAGCGGCTGGGACCGTGAGCCGTGGCCGCTGAGCCTGCGCGTCTGGAGCCTGTGCTCCGCAATGGGAGAGGCCACAACAGTGAGAGGCCCGAGTACCGCAAAAAATAAAAATAAAAAAAATAAAAAACACATGTGACTAATGGCTATAGTTTTTGACAGCACTAAGAACATTTCCATTATCATGGAAAGTTCTACTGACCAGAGCTGACCCATAACATTTTTATTTAATTTTACATTTATTCCTCTTTGCTAAGAAAATCCTCTTACTAAAAAACAATATTAGCAAGATGGCTAGATATAAGCTCAAGATGCAAAAATCTATTGGATTTCTATAATCCAGGAACAAAGAGAGAGCTTAAAAATTATTTAAAATGGAAAAAAAAACTACCTAGGAATAAATCTAAATAAAAATGTGCAAGACATTTATGGAGAAAATAAAACCTTATTGAAAGATATTAAAGAAATCTTATATAAATGGAGAGATACATCTTGTTTATGGATAGAAAAGACTCATCATAATGATGTAAATTTTCCCCAACTTAATTTATATAGTCAATACAATTACAATAAAAATACTTAATAGAGGTTTTACAGGATTGCCAATTCTGCAATTTATGTGAGTGGTCAAGAGCAGCTCAGACACACCTAAAAAATCCATTCATTCCAAAATGGTGCTGGAAAACTTAATTATTCATAAGAAAACAAAGAAATTGGGTAATACAGACAAGTCGATTGTAAGTGCATTAATGGCTTGAATATAAAACAAAGATACACTAGAACTTTCAGTAGAAAATATACTATATCTGGGTAGCATTAAACTAGGGAAGGACATTTAAGTAGAACAAAAAGACACTGAGCTAAAAGATAAATTTGATTTCATTAAAATTGAGAGCTGCTATTTATCACAAGACAACATTAAAAAAGTGAGAAGGCATGAAATAACTTATTTGTGTCATATATAGCTGACCAAGGATTATTTGCTTGTATTTAAAGAACAATAGAAATAAGTAAGAAAAAGATAACCAGTAGAAAAATGGACAAAAGATATTCTCTGGACTTTCACAGAATAGGAAACATAGGCAACTATTAAACAAATGAAAGGATTCTCAACCTATCGGTAATTAGGGAAATACAAATTAAAATTGTTATGGACTGAATTGTGTTCCCTAAAATTCGTATGTTGATGCCCCATCTCCCAATGTGGCTGTTTGGAGACAGGGACTTTGAAAACATAAATATGGTTAAATGAGATCATAATGGTGGGGCCCTAACTGATATGACTGGTGTCCTTGTAAGAAGAGGAAGAGATACGAGGGATGTATACACACAGAGAAAAGGCCATGTGAGGACATAGCAAGAAAGCAGCGGTCATCTGCAAGTCAAGGAAAGAGGCCTCAGGAGGACCCCAAACTGCCAACATCTTGATCCTGGACTTCCAGCCTCCACAACTATGAGAAGATAAATCTCTTGTTTTTTAAGCCACTGAATCTGACGTATTTTGCTAGGACAACCTGAGCAGACAAATAACAAGGAACAAAAGACTAGACTGGCCATTCTAACTGGTGAAGCTATAGAGCAAAAGGACTGAAAATTGATTCCATAACTTTGGAAAACATTCTGACATTATTTTTTAAAGTTGACTATTTGAATTCCCTACAACTCAGCAATTCTACTCTTAGTATGTCTACTCTTTTACTTATGTTAAATCTTGCACATGTGTACCAGGAAACATTAAAATAAATGTTCATGGAAGTACTGTCCGTAATAGGCCCAAAACAACCCAAATATCATAAATATCATTAATAGAATAATAAACACATTTTCTTGTATTTATACAATAAAATATTATACAGTAGTACAAATGAATGAACACTAGTTAAAGCAAAGTGGATGAATCTTAGAAGCATAATGTTGAGTAAAAATACCAAGCACAGAAGACTAAAGTATGATATCAATTTTATAACTCTCAATAATAAGCAAAATCAGATAAAAATTATGTGGATGTTGAACATAAAGCCAAGATCAGAGTGATTTCTTTGGTGAAAGCAGGAAGGTGGCATCAGGGTAGAGAACAGAGAAGACTCAGCAGTTTTGATTCTAGTTCTTAGTTTTGGTGGTGTGTTTGCAGGAGTTTTTATTATTTCTCATAACTTACATACAATTAAATATATTCTTTTTTATATTATCTAATAATATTTAAAAAATCAAAATCATTATATGCCAAAGATAACCCCTAGACATTAATTATAGAGTCCACTTTGAAACAACATACATAGTTACTCATAAATCTTCTGTAGTTGAAAGCTTTTAGCTATGAAATTCTTCCCCTTTCATATGAGGACTTTATGTTCCATAATGAAGGAAAATTGTTTCTACTTTGGGACAATTTGCCTTCTTTATTTAAGTGATACTAGTCCTTTGGCTGCCTAGAAATTTTAAAAACAACTGATAACTACATCTACTGCCTGCAGGAGAATAAAGGAAAAGGAGCATAGGAGGCAATCTCATACATTATTGATAAACACATACAAAGACAATATCGGTACAAAGCTATTTCTCCATATAGCAACTTTGAATTTTAATAATAAATACATATATATATATCAAACATTAATAAAAGAATAAAATTATCCAATATGAGTACATTTGCTCTTGTTTTGCAATTAGTTCCAGGATTCTATTTTACATTATTACTTCATATCTGCCAGAGTTGGGTGTGTGTTTGTGTGTTTGGTTTTGTGGAAGCTGCATTGTGCTAAATTTTACATTTCTTTCTTGAATTAAATGGCTTTTGTTATCCCTTGGGAATACTGAAGACAGCAACAGCAGATTACTACCTACCAGTGGAAAAGTATAAATAGCAATTTTAGTCACTAGTGATTCTGAAATTGCCCTTAACTTTGTCCTTATAAAAATGCTCCAAGAATTACGTTTTGCAAATCCACAGATTTACTATCCATATTCAAGTCATTTATGTGGACAAAGAATGTAGCCAGCCTTATCAGTAACAAAGGATATTATAGCCATCAAGACATCAGCCACTGAAGCCACACCCAAAGCCGCACCCTGAGGGGATTCAGGATGGAGAAAACAGGATACTGGCCCTAGATAATTAAAGTGCATATCAAGGGAATGATTTCCATGAGACCAGATTCTTGCATCTCACCATATTTAGAAAAGTGCTAAATTTATTAACTTAAGATGTCTAGTTTCTTTAATTAACAGTAATCTTTTGATGTTCCAACTACCTGTGTTTTTTTTGCAAGAACCCCTAAATACCCTGTGCCCTCCCTTACCTCTTCAGAACAGTCCCTCAGAGCTATCTGAGAGGCTGTCTCCTGACTTAAGTCCTCAGTATGTCCTCCACATAAAACATAATTCCCAACTTCTAGGTTGTGCATTGTTTTTCAGTCAACATTTAATTGTATGGCTCATGTAGGTACTATGCCTAAATGTAATGGGATGAGCTGTAAATTATTAAAACTAGATAAATTCTGTCAGCTCTACCACTAGCTGAGATCCAGGCTTTCACCTCTGGATACTTCTGTCATAGACCTTGGCAGATATGGGGTCTGTGTTGGTCTTAAAATTATTCTTAGAATTGTGGGGACTCATTCATTCTTTCAACAAATTTTTTTGCTTATATTCTATGTGTCAGTTACAGTGCTGGGTCTTGAAATACAGAAGTCAACACACGAAAATACAAGGATAAAACACATTTTCTACCATATTAACTTTTTTCATTCATTAATTCATCCCTAAGTCATTCAACACGCATCTTCTTATTGAATACTGACGAGGGGTCAAATGCTATGCTAACCACTCAGTATATAACTGCAAATGAGATGGATGGGCCCTGATTTTGATGTCACTACTATCTTTTGTCCTGACATATAATGGGACAGCTTCATTATTCCCTTTACCCTAAGTTTTTATCACAAATTGCTAATGAAAATAAAGCTGTTAGTGGAGTTTCAACATGCATAGGTAAATGAGAACACAGAACTCCCCTTTCGCATGCCCCATTCTCCTCCTTCTAACTCCCTATGTGAACCCACTTTGTGCCAAGACCAAGAAGCTGTGCCCCAATAAGAACCAAGCTGATTTCCTCACACTGATTGGGGCTATTGCTCACTTAGAAGACTTGATGCTTAATTTTGATAAGCAACTAGAAGACCATGGAGACAACCTATAAAAATGATTTGTCTTGGGAGAAAATACTAAAAACGGTTAATGTGCTGTTCCACGTGTCTAACGTCCTGGGATTAAACCACAGACACCAAGATCACCAAGTGTACTTGGTAAAAATGAGCTAAAAATTAAAAAAAAAGCATCATACTGTTATTGTATTCATTTTCCCCCAAGGCACTCTCTGAGAAACACCACAACCTCTAAGGGAATTGAGAACCTACCCTTGTGGGGTAGGTTATATAATAGATGTGCATCTTTTTCCAAGCAGTTAAATCATATCCAGCTATCAGCACACCTTACTTAAGGTGATCGTAATGTATGAGATTAAATGTTCCTACCTGATTGGAAACCTTCTTGTCCTCAATTCATTGGCTATACTGGAATTTTTTTCTTGGGTCAGACCTTCAGACTTCTACCAGAAATCGTCCCTTTGGGGAAACCAGGCCTTCCCAGAAACTCAGGAAACTGAAATGGAGACAGCAAGAGAGAAGGAAATTATTTGGACATATAGACCTCAATCGTTTGGTTTTAAGTAAATGTCCAAGCAAACATCTTCTAAATGGTATAATAACTTTAGGGAAATTCACGGTTTATAAGTTTGTGTACTCATAAACTGAACATATTATGATAAGAGTACAGGTTGCATTTTGTGTCTTCAACTCAAGCAAAGACTTCAGAAAAGGCCCAGTTATCCTTTGTTCATTAAGACACAAAGAGAGGGCAAAAAGGGCAAGTTTCGAAGTCTTTTTCTTTACAATTTACTTCCTTTCTTCAGTCTTCATCAAGATCTTCAGGAAATTAACTTTACTAAAGTTAATTATTCATAAAATAAACATAGGAACCTGCAGAAGACTATTTCACAGAGACCTGTAATGTACAATATCCATTGCATACATGCACCATGAGCTTGTCTTTTCTAGCACTGGCATACACAAAACTCTGTGTGTGTGTGTGTGTGTGTGTGTGTGTGTGTGTATGCATGTGTGTGTGTGCACACATGTGTGTCTTTTTTTGTAATGGAGCCATAGGGAGAAAATAAATCTATTGGCTGCAATTCAGTGATGTAGAAAGATTTAAGTGTAAAGGAGAAGGTTACATCAAGTGAAACAATAAAGTCATGAGGTTGTGTTTCCATAATAATAACAATAGCAGTCTTCTGTAACCAAGGGAGCAGGCTTCTCAAATTATAGTCACACCTGTTAGACCATCTGCCCATAAATTTCACACTATCATTAATGGAAAACAAATGGCACTGTCTCTCCTTCCCTTTATCCATTGGCCATCCTCATATAAACTCTTTTTCTCTTCAAGGTCATGCTCTTTCCTATCTGTTTAAAAATATTAGGATTTAGGAGGAGTGATACGTAATGTGCCGTGCCTTGGTACTTGAACCAGTGACGGCTCTGTAAGGAGCACTGGATTGTTAGGAGGCTATCAATTGAATTCCCCTAGAAGCAGAACTTGAGGCAATAATTTGAATGCAAACTGTTCATCTGGGAGGTGCTTCCAGAAAACTCAGAAGTGGAGTGGGAATTGAGAATGGAGGCATGGAACGAAGCCAACAGAGGTGCGTTACCGAATAAATTACTCCTGCAGGGAACTGCTGCCAGTACTTCAGGGGAGTTCTGTGAAACTCTACAGAACATGTCTCAGAGTTATCCCAAGAATCGGTGAGAAACTTGAAGTACTTACCTTCCAGCCCCCTCTGTCCGTGGTTGAAAGCTACACCCAGATACATTAACTCCTGTATACTTCTGGCCTGCCCTAAGGTGGATAATTGCAGGTGGCAGCATGATTCTATCAGCATATACTGGAATGATGAGTGCTGGGGAGAGATGAGTGGAGCATTGAAACCATCTAATACAGTCGGGGCAGGAGATATTAATTATTGGCTTGAAAGTCCAAATGGATAACCTTAAATTCCTGGGTTTATGGTTTTACTTTGAGGTATTTAAGCATGATGTATGAGTAAAATTTTCCTCTGTTAAATCAAGTTTAAGGTCCTAAATCCCTAATCTTCTGGAAAACTGTGGGTATCTTGTAACAGATTTTTGAAAAGTAACATGATTATGATTTCAAATTGACCATTCATTCATTCATTCACTCATTCAACAAACATTTATTGAACACCTAAAGTATGTCATGGGTTAAAATAGGCACCAGTGTTACTGTTACTAAAATCATTATCATGCCACCTAGAATTCAATGTATTGTGACACTCAAATAAGAAAATCCATAGTTACCGTAAAAGATATTACAGAGTGCTATAGGAAGACACGGTAAGACCTTAATTCATGCTGTGGACAGTAGTATATGGGCGATATCAGTAGGGTTACTTGTAGAAGGCAATTGAAATGGATATGTAACATGAAGGAAGGGTGAATTTTTGAGGAAAAGAGAAGATAAATTCATGGTTGCCAGAAAATGAATGGTTAAGGATCAGTCCAGAAAGGAGTTGCATTCATAATCAGTGTAAGAAATGCTCACTGGGGCTTACCTGGTGGCGCAGTGGTTGAGAGTTCGCCTGCCGATGCAGGGGACACGAGTTCGTGTCCCGGTCCGGGAAGATCCCACATGCCGCGGAGCGGCTAGGCCCCGTGAGCCATGGACACTGAGCCTGCGCGTCCGGAGCCTGTGCTCCGCAACGGGAGAGGCCACAACAGTGAGAGGCCCGCGTACCGCAAAAAAAAAAAAGAAAACAAGACGATGGAGAGGGCGGTAGAGGCCAGATCATGCATGGTCCATGTTTGTATGGTAAGTGCTATGGTCTAGTCTTTGTGTTCCCCTCCAGATTCATACGTTGAAATCTTAATTTCCGTAGCTGATAGTATTAGTAGGTGGGGCCTTTGGGAAGTGATTATGGTATTAGTGATCTTATAAAAGAGACCCCACAGAGCTCCCTAAGCTCTTCTGCCATGTGAGGATACAATGAGAAGTCTGTGACTCAGAAGAGGGCCCTCATCTGACCATACTGGCACCCTATTCTTGAACTTGCAGCCTCCAGAACCGTGAGAAAAAAATTCCTGTTGTTTATGAGCCACCCAACCTGCAGTATAATCTTACAGCGGCCCAAAAGGACAAAGAGAGTTTGGATGTGAGATTTTACTCCAAGAAAGATGGGAATCCATTGAAGGATTTTACCTGGTAACTTAGAAGAGAGAAAAGTTTCATAACACAATCAGGTATTTTTATAAGAAAAATTTGCTTCTTTTTCAGGAAGATCACTCTGGAAATACTGTGACTAGATTTTTGGAGAAGGGTGATGGCAGGCCCGGATATAGAAAGATGAGTTAGTAGTCCATTAATATAAGTCAAACAAGGAAGTGGATATAAAAAGTGTGAATTTGTGGCTGAGAGTTCTTTTCTTTTAGTACTTGAAAAATGTTATGTCAATGCTTCTGACTCCATAGTTTTAGACAAGAAATATGCTGTCATTGGAATTGGTGTTTCTCAATAAGTGATGCATTGTTTCTGCCTGTCCACTTTCGAGATTTTTTTTTTGTCTCTACTTTTCAGAAGTTTAATTATGACGCGTCTTGGCAAGGATACCTTTGTGTTTTTCCTCTTTGGATTTGCTCAGATTCTTGAATTTGTGCTATGTCTTCTAAAAAATTGGGACCTTTTTAGTCATTATTTCTTTGAATACTTTGTCAGTCCTACTTGCTCTCTTCTTTCATTCTGGAACTTTGATGATATGAATGTTAGTGCTTTTGTTACTGTTTACAGGTTCTTGAGATCCTGTTCTTTCTCCCATCTCTACCCCTCAGTCTATTTTTCTCTGTGCATTTGGGACATTGTATTGATCTCTTCTAAGTTCATGATTCTATGCTTTGCAATCTCCACTCTACTCTTGAGCAAAGTTTTTTGATTCTTGTATTTTTCAGTTCTACTGTTCTCATTTGTTTTTATTCTTATAACTTCTAGTTCATTCTTTACATTTTCTATTTTTCCCATTTCTGTCAAGGAACACATAATTGCTAATTGAAGCATTTATGTGACAGCTTGTTTAAAATCCTTGTCTGATAATTTCAATAGATGTTTTATCTCAGTGCTGGTGTAGGTTTATTGTCTTTTCTCATTTATTCTGTGATTTCCTGGTTCTTGGTGCCATGAGTATTTTTCAATTGTATTCTAAACATTGTGAGTTATTATATGACTCTGTATCCCATTTAATTTTATTATTACTTTTTAGAAGGAAGTCATCCTATTGGAGGTGTAGTATGAGGACTGGGGGGTTACGTACAGATTTCCATTGGGCCCTACTGTCAATACCCCAGCAAAAGTGGGCACTTACATTGTCTCACTGCAGACAGATCAAGTAGAAGTTCAGCTATCCTATTGGCCCTTCTGACACCTTCCCCCCAAAAGTGGGAACATTAATATCATTGTGTTGCCTTTTAGTAGGAGTGGAAGTTCATCTCCCCAGTAGATTTACTGACACCAGGGGAGGGGAGAAGTGAAGTGTTTGCTGTCCTTCCTCCCACTTCATTCCTTCTTGTTGATGCCGGGTGTGGGTAGAGGGTCAGCTACCTGCTGGCCCCACTGACACCAGGGTAAGAGGAAGAGAACTGCCAACTAGCCCTGCTTGTGCCATCTCATTCTGTCTTACTGCCTCAGGACGGTTATGGGGATTCAGCACCCCATTGGGTCTCACTGACACCATGTGTTGGGGGTTAGTGGGGTGCCTACTCCCTCCAACCTGTAACATCCTATTCTTATTGATGTCAGGGAGAGACGGAGGCTAGGTCCCACCACTGGACCCCACGACTGTGTGAGGGCAGCCCAGTGTTAACTAGCCTGTCAGGCACCACCTTTGAAAGTCTCTTTGCTAATGCAAAGGGGTGGAGGCTCAGCTCACCACTGCATCACACTGAAACAGCCCTGGTGGGGAATCAGAGCGCTGCCTCTTCTGGAGGGCAGGAGCGGGGTGGTGTGGAAGATCAAATCCTAGCTTGGCCCAACTGAAACCACAGGACATAGGGGATGGGTGCAATATTCCATTGGCACTTGGCTCGAGCAGTGTGTATATTATTGCCCAAAGGGTTTTCTGTCTTTGGCAACCCCTTTCCTCATACCTTGGCTAGGGGGAACAGGGTTCTTTTTTTTTTTTTTTTGAAGCTTTTTGTCTGTTGTTCTGTTGGTGGTTATTGATGGGGGGTTCCTGTAATACCCTCACCAGGATGTATGGGAAGCAACAGGAAACACAGGGGACTCATCACCATGTTATTCCTCAAGTCCCAAAGTCGCTAGTTAAGTCTGCCTTCTCATTTCTACCTTTCAGTGTCTTCCTATGTTTGTTTGTTGCTATGTTCAGGGTTTTAGTTTTAAGTGGAAGAATCTGGGAGAAATGGGCTACTTCATCTTCTTGGAAGCAAAGGTCTGGAGGCCTATTGATGTTACAAAGTACTGCTGACTGTAAATTAAAATTTGATGATATACACCTTGCCCTTTAAGAATTATTCTGCTAGATGATGTGGCTTCCCAAAGTAGCTACAATTTGATTTTCATACTTCTAAAAGTCAAGTGTTTTTCTGGAGTTGAAATTTAAAGATAAGCAAGAGATGAGGCTAAGATGATCTATGTGGTAACAGATTAAAGTTGGAAACATCAATATACATTCATGTTTAGCTTAATATTGCTTCGTATTGCCTTAATACACATGGTTATGTAGAGAGATACTTATAGATATGTGCATATACATGGGTAATGTACACGCATATTATCTCTTTGCTCTGTCAGCTGAGAAGACCTAGAAGCAATGACATCCGGGCAGCAATTAGCACACCCCACACCCAGATCCTGCTGTCTAACACTGTTCTCCACTAAAAACACCTAGTTATCCTTGAAGAAATAGCTGATTCTAGGACTGGGGCAGTAAATATACAAGATTTATATACAAGACCATCTTATAGTGTCAGAAAGTTAGGAAGTTCCAAAAAAATATATAGAATGGGGATACCTCAGAGTGGCACACAAGCCACTGAACTGAAAAGAGTTCACAAGGGTCAGGACTAGAGCAATTTGAGGAACAAAGTAACTAACATAGAATTAGATTATAACCCAAAGTATAAAGTAAAAATCCATGAGTTCTTCTGATATAAATAAATAATTGGATACATAAATAAATGCAGGAGAATAGATAAATCTCCAGTGCAAAAGAATTCCAAATAGTTTATGTAGTACTCCATCTTAAGCATAACTCTCTATTCCTTAGTTGTGGGCTGAGCATATTGACTTCCTTCCAAAAAGTACAATATGGAAAAGGGAAAACAGTAATTTCACAATGGAGAAACCTGAAAAACACTACCTCAGCCTGGTGATCAAGGTCGACCTCAGCATTCATAATGCATATTGATACTTTGTACACTTGATTTGATCTGACAAAATAACCCTTCTACTCTTGTGGTCTTCCTCCCCTAAACACATAATCCCAATATTATCATGAAAAATGCATCAAACAAATTCTAGTAGTGGGCATTCTACAAAAACCTAACTACTCAAAATTGTCAAGGTCATGCAAGGAAAATCTGAGAAGCTATCAAACCCAAGAGGAGCCTAAGGAAACATGGCAACTAAATGTAATGTGATGTTTTGGATGAAATCCTGGAATAGGAAGAGGACATTAGGTAAAAACTAAGGAACTGGACTAATGTATGGACTATAGTAAACAATAATGTATCAATATTTGTTCATTGATTGTAACAATGTAACATACTAATATAAGTAATCATCATAGAGGGAAATGGGTATAGTGTATATGGAAACACTTTATACTATCTTCTCAATTTTTCTGTAAAATTAAAACACTTCTAAATTATAAAGTCTATAAAAACGTTGTGTTTTCTTGTTTTATGATTATGTGCCTGTATTTCCTAATAAATATGTAAATTTGCTTTACCTTCCTTGATACTGATATTAAAGAAAATACTAAGTAACTCTGAAAGAATTTGTAACTCCAATTCAACAAGCAGTAATTCTTGGTATTAACTTTTTGGAAGAACCCACTGAATAAATCAAAGCAACTTGTTTTTAAAGGCTGAATTTCTTTTCAGTGTTTAATCTTTTATATGATTAATGCATACCACAAGCATGATTCTGTTTCAAAGGGCAGAAAACATTGATTGTAGGCAATGTCTAAAGTACAGTGAAATATTAATGCATGATGCTATAACAACTTTAATGTATTTTATGTTTTCAAAATGATGAATTGTTATTTCAGTCAGTAAAGTATTCACTTTTATACATTTCCTACCCACCTTTCCCCAGAACACCCACAAGGAAATGATACTATCATCTGGTATTAGGTTCATCAATTTAAACTGGAGTTTTTGGTAGCTGTGGTTGCCGACGGTACTGGAATGTGCGATACTTTTACAAATCCTCTCCATGGCAAAATCTGATCTTCACAAGGTAAATCACAGTAGGTGCCTAAAGCCAAATGACATATAGCTTTGTAGCTAGATTACCAAGCATTTTACTTAGAGGCACAATAGAATGTAGAAAAGGCCATTTCTCCTTCTGTCTTTTTCTGCTCAAAGGTCACTCACCATCTTACTTTTTTTCAGCCATCTCAGAAGTTTTCCATAAATTTAGACTATATAATGTCACTTAATGTGAATGTAGCTCAACATTCTGTTTTAGTACAGCTCATCTCACATTATTTTATTAGTCCTAAATATGTAAATCATCAGCAAATTTTTGTACTTAACTTTTTTTTTTTGATGTGGACCACTTTTTAAAGTCTTTATTGAATTTGTTACAATAGTGCTTCTGTTTTATGTTTTGGTTTTTTGGCTGCGAGGCATGTGGGACCATAGCTCCCCGACTGGGGATTGAACCCACACCCCCTGCATTGGAAGGCGAGGTCTTAACCACTGGACTGCCAGGGAAGTCCCTGTACTTAACTTTTAAAAATAATTAAAATAAGCTATTCAACACATTTTTCCTTAAAAAAAAAAAAAAAAGCAGTTCTTCTTAGGCTGGCCCTGGGCACATACATGACTTTGACATTTTCTCCATGGACTATTGTCTTATCTGTTCTACTGTGTCACATTTGTTCTACCTTCTCAAAAAGAAGCATTTAAAAATTCATCTACGTGTTCATGCATCGATACATTTATTAAATAAATCTATTGAACACCTACATGCGGCACAGAAGAAAAGGCAGAAAACTAATCTGGGTTGCACAGAAAGTAATGAACTCAGTTAAAATTTTTGGTGAAAACAGGTGTTACTCCATCTACTGGAAATTACATTTCATTATGGGGACTCACAGACTCAAGGAAAACCAAGACCTAAATAATAATAAAGTAATAAAAGCACTAGCCATTTACTGAGTGCCTGCTTGTACCTGACTCTGAAACTCTAAAATCATTACGGAAGTTTTGAGGATTGTCTGATATAATTGTAATCTCTATTTTACAGATGAAAATAACAAGGTTCAGAGACATTAGGTTACTTGCCTAAAGTGAAGTGGCCCAGATGCTACAGGATTGGAAATTGAACCTTAGACTTCATGATGCCAAAGTCTGTGCTTTTAATCACAATGTGTGTGTGTGTGTGTGTGTGTGTGTGTGTGTGTGTGCATGTGCGTATATGTGTGTGGGGGGGGGTGGGAGAGAGAGAGAGAGAGAGAGAGAATGTGTTTAATAGAGAACTTCTGAGAAATGGCAAGAAAACTGCCAGGTATCCATAAAGCAATAATTTAGGAGCTTCTTACTATACAAGTAATTGTCAATCATATGGTTGAACTAAGGATCTCTCACTTTTGAACTAAGAAATCAAAAGCTTCCAGAAGTTGAGTCTAAATTTTACACTTACATAAGGTACTTCATACAGAATGCTAAAGTATAATAACAAAAGAGCTCTGAAAATACTGGAAGCATTCATATTAGTATGATTTCATAATGTGGATAATAGAGGATTTAAGAAATTGGCAGATACAACTGCAGACTCATTTGTTATCATTCCTGTGAAGGGTAAGATAAATCAATAAAATGAGAAAAATGCAAAAAGAATGGCTAGCAATTTTAGGTAGTTTGCTTAATCTCCATACTAGGAAAGACTAAGCAAAAAAAAAAAAAATCTCGAAATTTTACTTTGAAAGCACCTACAAGTGTATATGGTCTTTTTATACCAAATAACTTGGAATTATGAACCGTCAAATAAATCTAATCTTCTCTGATGATAAAACTGCTGACTTTATTTGAAACTATGAAATGAAAAATGAGGTAATAATCAGAAATTCTTAAGAAGAGGAGTAGAAAAAACAAAATTATAAGAGTTATGTTAAAAAATATTTTGAAACAAACATTACATCCCCATTACTGGTACAGAGCTTTTAAAACCTTATTTTGGTTTTAAGTTTTAATAAATATTGATATGTTTACCTAATTACTGTCATAAGGAAGACACAATTTTAGGTCAGCTTTCTTCATTCTTTCTTTATTAAGCATTATTCTATTTTGCTCCATCATCTTGTAATTATAATATAGTAACTGTGTAATTTTCTACTAAGTGGATATAATTTCCTAAAGTGTTTTCCTACTGTTAACAATTAAAGGTGTTTCCAATTTTTTGTTATTACAAATGATATGACAATGAGCATCGTTATATAATAATTTTCTGGATTATAAATTATTTATTGGCATAAGCTTCCAGAATTAGAATTAATGTGTAAAAAGCTATTAACATTTTTATCTTGCTAGACATTGCCGAATTACTTGTCAAAAGATGGAACCAAATTATATTGCAAAAATCTTTGCCAACAGAAGACATTATATATATAATTTTTGATTTTGCTAAATTAATAAGTTGGAAACCTATGTTCCATTTCTTTGAGTTCTTTGATAACAGAGTGGTGCTGGAGGCTGGGAGGGCAGCCATGTCCATGAAGCCTCCCCAGAGTTGGAGCGGGGAAGTGGAAAAAGGTGAAAAAAATACTAATTGTATTTTCCCTCGATTGTTATCTCTCACTCTTTTCTGCCTCTGTGTAACTTATATCCAGGTAGCTGGAGAAAAATCATGTGGCAGGGCAAATTGATATTCCAATAAATTAATAATCACCAACTTCAAATGGATTTTCAAGACTGGAAATATTGCTCTGACTTATAGCAAGTTCTTTCTAATTCTCCTTAAGGACAATTTTCTTAGAAGCTTTACCCACCCTCCTCAAATTTTCCTCCATCCTCTCTACTTCCTTCACTCAGAGCTGGTGAGGTGGTTCATAACTCATTAAGAACACAGAAGTCAGTAAATAGTCCACTGCCAAATCCGTTAATTCATTAGCATTTGCATTGATCTTTGTATTCCCTTTCACTACAGGAGTTAAAGTTAAAAGGCCACGTGCACTACAGATAGCATTTCATTTTCTCTCATCTTCTCAAGTATTTCACAGCACTGCATTTTCTACAACCCATCTAATCCTTATGAATGATTCTTGCCAAAATTCAACCTCATTCTAGACTAGTAACTCCAACTTAAAATGTTAAAAACTATACGTGCAACATGAAAGCCTCCCTCCTCCCCTAATCCCTGCATATCTTCTTCAGCCAATTCATGTTTGAACTTTTCAAAATTGTTATCTTCATATATTGTTTCCATTTCCTCACATCCCATTTACTCTATAATTTACCTCCATCTGACTTCTCTCACCATAATCTCTCTGCCCACTGTCCTGAAATTTTACTTATGAAGGTCACCAGCGATCTCCATGTCAGTATAGCCAATGAATAGCTTTTGTCCTATTTCTAGGCTCTTTCCTTCTTTAAAAAAGAAAAAGGAAAACAAAAACCCTTTTTTTTCTTCTATGCTTTTACACTCGCATCAACTTCTGTCCTGGTATATTTTACTGGCTTTCTGTGTTTAATCTGATTTCTAATATTCTATGAGTGTCCTTTATCTTCAGTGGAATAAACCACTATATGAAGGATTATTCTCAACAGTTAGCTCTCATAATAACAGTACTAGTAGCAGCAGTCAGTACTTCGATAATGCTTATCATGGGCCAGACACTATTCTAAGACACTGTTTAAATACATATATATAGACACACACACACACACACACACACACATATGAAGTTTTCCTCCTCATAGGCGTATGAAATAAGCCTATTATTATACCCATGTTACAAATGAGAAAACTGAGGCAATCAGAGGCCAAGGTCACATGATCAGTACTTGGTGAAGCCCCGCCTGAGTTAATGCTGGAACTTTAGAGTAGACAAGTTAAATAATGTCTCACAGATTGGCCTTAAAAGTGAGCAACAGTTAATTAATGACTTGTGAAGTATCAGAAAAAAAATGGAACATTTTAAATTGAATGGGAACTACTAAATCATGTATCAGTAACTAAGAATGACTCTTATTGAATGAAATTATTTTTCATTATTCTTTTCAAAGGAGAATATTCTTGTGTTAGTGTTTTACAGTTTTTTTTCATTCACATATTTATTCATTTATTAGACACACATTTCCTACACACCTTCTAGGTGCCAGTGTCTGCTGGAAGCCCAAAATCCTTGCTCTTAAGCAAATGTCCACTGGTGGAGGAAGAGAGAGTAAACATGTACATAAATTTTGTACAGTGACAGAAATATGACTGGACAATGGGATGGAGAGGCACTGAGGAGGCAGGTCTCTTTGGTCAAGATAGTAGTGGTGGCGTTTGAACCGAGACCTTAATGATCAGAGGGAAATTGGTCTGGGTAGAAGGATTAGCCAATCTAAAGCTGGGAGAGCAAGAAGTAGAGATTGTTGCATCTGACGGACTGAAAAAGACAACTGTGCCTCGAACCCCATGAAGGTCAGGGAAAGATGTAGTAAGTGACCAGAGCACATGGTCTCTGTGAGCCTGGCTAAGTAGTTGAAAATTTAATCTCTTTACAATAGATAGCCTTTAGAGGTTAGAAGCAGTGCAATAATAGCGTCTGATTTGTGCTTTTTAAAAGACTACTGTGACTGTTGAGTGTCCTACAAAAGCAAAATACTTGTGTCTCTATGAAGCGCAGATAGTAAATTTTAAAAAGCCCAATGAGCTCATAAGCAGTTGGTTTACTAACTAATCATTTATCTTAGCTAGACTTCATTAACATAAGCTTGGTGACCTTGAGGTCCTGGGACATATTACATTAGGGCAACCCAACTATTTTCAAATAGTGTGATTTGAAAAATTCTTGAAATTGTTGGGGTTCAGGAAGATTATTTTATTGCTGGGGCTGGATGGGAAGTTTAGAATAAGAAAAGGAAGTATGATGGCTGGCTTCCATCTATTCTCCCTTTCTGCGGGAGAAATGATGGTGGGGTGACTACTTTGCTGTTGACCCAATGCTTAAATTTCAGAGCTCGTTCAATCCAGTAAATATTTGCTGAACAACTATTATATGTTAGGCACCTGGCTGGAACTGGGAATATAAAGAGAATAATTAATAATAAAAGCAGGTATTACTAACAAGACACAGGCACTGTGCTAATGCTTAACATGCACCATCTCAAGGTACATTAAGTTACACACTAACCATATGGGGTAGATGCATTTATTATACCATTTTCTGGGTGAGAAATCTAATCCCTTTAAGGGGCTTAAGTTACTTCTCCAAGGTTACACAGCTAGTTAGGGGCATAGGCAGTACTTGGACTCAGGTCTGGTATCAGCACCAATACTCTTAGCCATTATGCTCTCTAAGGACCTTACTTGAGAAGTTCAGGATTATACATATATGGGTACAACCAACCCTAAGACCATCTGGCAAAACTGGCTGCTTCAGAAGTCCTGGAATTATGTAACATGCTCTTGGAACGGAGAAGATTGTGAAGGAGGGTCCCCAAAACACACTCTCTATACTAAGGGACAACAGAAGAGAGAAAGAATTAGCCTACAGCAGTATGATATTGAGGACCAAGAAACAGTGTTTCTCTCTTTTGTGAATAGTCATTAAATTATTTCTACTTCAAAATATCAGAAAGAAATCACAGTACTATGGACAGTTTGCAGAGCCACCCTATCTTAGAGTGAATCCTGGCAGGTGTAGAGCTCATAGTATGACCCTGGCACCTGAGTGTAGTTAAGTAAGCTTTCATTTTTCTTCAACCTTAAAGCAAAGTAGCTTTCTGATCGGTATAATTTAGGAAAGTCTTCAAAGAAAATATTTAAAGTCCACTATCTCAGAGAAAAGCAATTTTGCAAAAGATCTATCAGCAAAAGCAAGGCCAAACACACCAATTATTTAGGGAGACTTGTATTGTTATGTCATTGCTCATGTTGTTTCTTTATGCATTTACCTGGAAGAAGGCTTTTAATGTTCAACAATTGTCAAAGAGATAAAGATCCACTGATGTGTCAGAAAGAGCTTTGCCCTGGAATTAGATCAGTTTAGGTTTGGCTACTTACTAGAATTAGGTAACATTCTTAATCTTTCTGAGCCTGTTTCCTATCTGCAAATAGGGATGACACTATCTATTACAGAGGGATGTGGTTAAATTAAATGACACATGTAAGTGAAATATATCCTTCCAGACTGAGAACATACCTAGTAAATGTTAAGTGATCTGCAAATATTCTGCTTTTTGAAGTGGATGAAACCTGTTATCATGATTTTAACCAATGGTCTAAATATAAAGACAATATTTAGTTAAAAGTTATAATTGTTCTTTCACTGTCCATCTGCATTTTAACATATTCTTCTTGATAAATTGTGTCAATATTACTAACATTTGTCATTTCAGCTATTACTGTTCATACGTTTAAAATATTGCAATGTGATATAAGTCATTACTCAAAGGGATGCCTAGCTGGCTTTGCCAAAGATTTATTTTAAGTAAAAATAAAAGACACATTTTTCATTTTCACCAAGTTTTATTGAACAGTGTATTCATTAGCTGTATGAACTTTCTGGCCAACCCAATACAGTAGCCAAGACATGGAGACAACCTCAGTGTTTTTTTGTGGATGAATGGATGAAGAAAATGGGGTGCATACAACCTACCATTATTCAGCCATGATAAAGAAGGAAATCTAGCTATTTGTGACCACATGGGTGGATTTGGGGGGCATTATGCTAAATGAAATGTCAGACAGAGAAAGATAAATACTTCATGATCTCATATGTGAAATCTAAAATACTGAACTCATGATAGAAAGAATGGAATGACGGTTGCCAGAGCTGGGGGTTGGAGGTGAGGAAAATGAGTGAAGATGACCAAAAGGTAAAAACTTCTAGTTATAAGATAAGTGAGTAATGGTGATGTAATGTACAGCTCGGTCTCTACAGTTAACGATACCATATTTTATGTTTGAAAGTTGCTAAGAGAGTAGATCTTGAAAGTTCTCATCACAAAAATAAAATTTGTGATTATGTGAATTAAGGTTAACTAAACTTATTGTGGTAATCATTTCACACTATAAATATATATATATATATATATATATCAACCATCACATTGTCCACCTTGGACAGATACAATATTATATATCAATTAAATCTCAATAAAACTGGAAAAATTTCATTTATATTTTAGCATAAATATATCAAATTGGGTTTCTTGACAAGATGAATAATAACTATAGATAAAAGGAAATAAAATATTGTTGTTGCTGCTGTTGTTTGCTTTTCCAGAGTGCAAAACACTAAAAAGGGGGGAGGTGAGTATGGGCTTGCAAATGCTGCTCCATGGGCCCTAATGCTGTGATACAGACATTTAGTCCAGATCTGAAAGAGAACTTGAGTCATTTCAACAAATCTGCAAAACAGTCAGGTTCAAACATGAAGAGATGAATAGATATCAGTAAATTCTTTTTCACACTGCAAGCAATCTGCCTTCAGCTTTCAGCAAAACCTCAGTTTTCGGGTTATGAGGGTAACAGTTCTGAAGCAAGCAGTACGATGCTTAAACACCAGTGTTTTCTCCCCACGATGAATAAGTTTTCAGTCTCCCCACCAGTGCCCATCCCTTCTCCCCTTAATGTCTTGGCCAACATTCAACCATCAGCCCAGAAAACCCTTTCCCAGTTTCATTGCCTGTACATGACCACGTTATTTCAATCACCTTGGCACATTTATATTCCCTACTTCCTAAGGTAGGTATTATATATATGAGATTTTAAATAAAAGAATGCCTGTCAAGTACTTAATGCTCAACTCCTAGCACAATATGAATATTCCGTAACTGCTGACTAGCATTATTATTATATCATTTATATTAAAAGTAATCTGTACTTTCTTTCACACACCCATGTTCTTTGTCCCCAACTGGGGTAAAGGAAAGAAATGAACACTTATTGATTATCTACAGTGAGAGCACAGAATGCAGTGTAGGCTATAGAATTAGTCGTGTTCAAGCCTGAAACTGACCTGGATTTGAATTCCAGACCTCTCACTTACTTAGACTTTACTACGCCTCAGTTCCCTTACTGATAATTAGAGATAATAGACATTTCAGGGACCACGGTAAGGATTGAAAATATTATAATGTTTGGATCCAGAAAGGTCATTCATTACCTCATTTAATGGAAACTGTTAGATAATCTGATTGAGTTTTGAGAATCTGATAACGGCTCTGCATCCTTTTGCTAAAAATAGATAGGTAGATAACTATTCATAGCATTTTGCATATAATTCCAGGGCTTTGCTAATATGAAAATCAATCAAAGGCTTTAGTTGGAACAAAGAACTCAGAGAAATTGCTATGGGGCAAGAATTATAATTCTTCTTGAAATATAGACTATCATCCTGGAGAAGAAAGAACAACATTTTAATGTGGTCAAATTTGGGTCAAAACTATGCACTTCCATAATGGTGTTTCTACCGGGTCTTGATTTGACTGGGATTGAAATTTCTGACATTACTGTCCCCATCACAGACTTGAAGACCTGGCAGACAATCAAGTGCAACCTACACTTAAAGGTCGCTCATCTAAAAAACTGGGTATGTTACTACCATTCTGACAAGAGCATTATGAAGATTAAGAAAAAGCACAAATAAACTCTCCGAACACTTGACAGCCAAGTAATACATCTTTCAGCTCTTTCAATTCTTTTTCCTTCTTACCTTACTTATTTCCTTCCCTGCTCTGAGTTCTCACTGTGTTTCATGTCCCACAATGCTGAAGTCATTGTAATGCTTTTACTCAGAAATCTCATTTATCATTTAGCATAGTAAATAAGAAAGCCTAAGAAGTGATAGAGGTAAACTGCCATTATTACATCATTCTGAGAACCTGATTTGTCCAGAAATGTAACTATGTGATTCTCCTTTACTTCTAGTTGCTCACCATTCATGGGCACAAATTGAGTGTATATCAGATATATTAAATTCCTGGAAAATTATCTGTGGTGTGATTTGGGGTTCTATTTGTGTACTACAGCTTTCCTAAAACTAAACTATTATCATTTCTACCCCTCTTCTGTCTGAAAATCCTCAAAACATAATTTGTAATTAATAGCTATACTAATTGGCATTATAGTCATTCTTTTTTGCTTTTTCTCTGATTATAAGTATCTTCTGACTCTTAAGTCAATCAAATGGGTTCTCTACCTAAAGAGGAAAATAGGAGGAGTAGGGTAAGAAGACATTCACACATAGAATTAGTGGAAGCCTTAGCAGTAACAGAACTAGTGAACTTAGAGCTAATTAATTAGCAGTCAGGAAAATTTTGTCATGTGTTGTCATTAATTGGTCAACTAGGGTAATTAGGCTTACAAACAATAGAAAGCAGAGTGGAAAATCTATTGTTTCTGCCAGCTTCTCCTGCTTGTTAGCAGCGCAATTTTCTCCTAGTTTATGAAACAGTAGCAGTTTGGTATTAGAATTTAAATGCCATCAATATAAGATATGGAGATATGTGGAGCCTACTGCGCTTTCTTCGTAAACTAGTACTATAGCATCATAAATTCCACAGTAGAACGATTTAGTTGAAAGATAAGATTCATACAGAGTACACTATTTGTTTAAACTTCAAAAACATCAAAAAGGATGGCTATATCTTGGCACACTCTTCTTTGTAGAGTACGTTAGAGCCGGCCTTTTTTGATTAAGAGCTACTGTTCTGTAGAGAACACTTTTTTCATATTCACAATCATCAGGCAAATCAAGGATCTGACTTCCTTAGAATCAGTGCTTTTTTCCTCCCTTCTTAACAAAGAACAGAACAGCTGATAAGAAAACTAAAATACCTCTTTTTTATTGATGTATAGATGATTTACGATATTATATTAGTTTCATGTGTACAACATAGTGATTCAATATTTTTATAGATTATACTACATTTAAGTATTATACAATGATGGCTATATCTCCCTGTGCTAAACAATAAAATCCCTCTTTTGTTAAAAAAATAGCAAATGATGGAATGTTAGAAAATTTATTTCCCATGAATAATGATCAATAACTATGGGACACTGGCCCATGGAAGTTAAGAGGCTTCTTTTTCCATGTGATTCTGAATACAAAATGTATCCATATTCAGGAATCGTTTTCAAAGTGAATTTTTTTTGGTACCTTAATAATCATAACGGGTAGTAAGAGCAATTTGTTTTAACACTTATGTAAATAAGTGTTAAATATAAAATGATAAAACGTAGGGTCTTTTCACTTTTTAATTTTAACTCTGTATATGAGACAAAGAAAACTAACTGCTTTCTATCATACTGTCGTTTTTGCTCAACTACTACTACCAAAGTTCTTGAAAGATAGTATTACCTGTTTGTGTCCTTTCAGAAAAACCCCCTTGCATACCAGTGCCATAAGAAAATCAATAGCCTTGAGAGACCTTTCAAGGAAATCATTGTTATTGATTCATCCCTCAAATATGACCCAATTTAGCAACAAAAGGATGGTGAAGTTTATCGTTTCTTCTCAGTGAATTAATAACTCTGGGAGATTTAAATGTCTTTTCCTAGATGACAGAGGTGGCTTCTATACACATACACAATGGACACATACACACTAATAACATCCTGATATCCATTTTACATCTGTAATTCCACTCTGAATTCTCCCTGCCATTAACCAACTCAAATGCCACATTATTCAACTCCTTTCCCTTGCTGGATGGATTGGGTTCAGGAAGCAGGGAGCAATTTTAATGTCCTCTTTAGTAAACCTACACCCTATTTATGAACTAAGAAGAAATAGATTTGGTTTCTATTTTCTGGTATCTTGAGCCTTTCATATGATTGCATGTCTCCAACTATATAGCTTGCAGAATTAGTATTATGATTAGAGATGCAGAAAAGTTTTGATGCCTAAAAATGTCTTCTCATCTACTAACTCATGGTTGGCACTCAACTCTCATCCCTTTATCTCTGAATCTCATCCCTTTACCTTAAATCTTTTCTTCCCTTTAAAATTCAAATACTGGTTGTGCTTTAAGATCATAGTCATTTTTACCTCAGCCTGAATGATCCAAAAGCAAGTTCTGATGATGTGTAAGAGGGAAGAGAACTTGAGGGCATAAGTGTTGTGCAGAGGGTATTAGGGAATAGAGAAGACAGAGCAATCAATAGACTCACAGGGGAAACTCAGAAAGTGGAGCTTGATGAAACAAGCAAACATCACGGCTTTGCTAGGGTCTATTCTAATTAGTTATTATTCGTGTGTAAAAGTTTGCCTAAAAAGCATAACCTATGAGTGATCTGTGCCCCTGCATATTACGGATGTATAATATAATTCAAACAGTGCAAGGAACACACTGATTACCACATGGCCTCAGCCATGCTCCATTTTGTAGTCTGCCCACTTTGAGCATCAGAAAATGGATTGTAGAAATCTGGTTCATCTTATTTTAAACTTCTCGTTCCCCAAATTTGAAATAGTATTTATTTAAAAACTAGGCTCTTTAAAAAGATCGCAAAAACACTATAAAGTATTCATTGAAAAGAACCTAACATTTACAACTGTAGTACGTTATGTACAATTTATTGACTATTTCTCCTGAATATACATTTATCTATTTCATAATCTAACATTTATATTAAGTATAACTATAATATGATTCTGGTGTCAACCTTGACAAAGCTGCTGAAATCCTTTGCTACAAAAATATGTCTCTGCCTTATATTTTTGTTTCAGTATTAGTTTCCACGTTTGCCAGCAAGATAGTTTTCATCCTAGTAAACTAATAGGCCACTTAGTTGAATACTGGATAAAATACAAATTGCAGAGAATTCTCCACTTCTGTCTATAATTTCAAAAAATTTCAACTAAAAGTGCAAAGATTTTATCAATTTCTGTAACTTGCTCTCTGCCTAAACCTACTTGCTTCTTACATCAATATTTAAGTTTCTGGTTTTAAATAACTGTGACTCTCCTTCAATGTGTTCTCTGTTAAAGGCTTTCTCCCCCTTTAGAATTGTTAGTAGAAGTGGTTGGGTTTTGTTTGTTTGTTTGTTTGTTTTGCGGTACACGGGCCTCTCACTGTTCTGGCCTCTCCCGTTGCAGAGCACAGGGTCCGGACGCGCAGGCTCAGCCGCCGTGGCTCACGGGCCTAGCCACTCCGCGGCATGTGGAATCTTCCCGGACCGGGGCACGAACCCGTGTCCCCTGCATTGCCAGGCGGACTCTCAACCACTGCGCCACCAGGGAAGCCCAGAAGTGGTATTTTTGTGGGAAGAAAACAGCATCTTCTCTACTACTCAGTTGTCAGGACTATAGACCTACATCCTCAGTTGTATAATCAAAAACCTGGCCTGGCATCAACTAGTGGGATTGAAAACCACTTTTTCAATTCCTTGCAATTAAAATATTTACATCAACTTCTCTTTGTTTTAACAACAGCATATAGAACCCAGTGTGGGTGTGGCTCATGATTCTGCTTCTCTCACTCAGGATCTTAGACTTCTTGCTTCCAACTTCCTCATGAATGTGCCTTTAGCAATTGCTGGGGGCCAGGTTTGTTTACCGCTACTGGTTTCCAACAGTTCAATGCCCTGAGGCATCTCTTGAAGGTATTTCTTGGCTACAAAGTATTTCTCTCCCCTGCCCTCACCCCACTCTCGGGTTCTGTTGCTTATTTAAGGTTTGCATCTGTAAATAGTCCTTTGGGTTTGTTTCCTTGGTGGACTGGCTGTCTTCCAAGATTTTGTTGTTAATCTTGTCTGACATTTTAAAGATGACCTTTTGGTGGTGTTATAAAACTTCTCAAGAAAAGGAAAACAGAAGCGCTCATCTAACCCTCTTCTAAAGACCATGCAAAAAAGCCAGTTGTTGTAAAACATTATGGCTGGTGATATAAATGGCTGCAGCATACTATATCTGCACCTGCATGTTTCTAATTTCCAGAAACTAAAAATCAGCTCTGCAACATGGAATCAGACATGAAGAAAAAGCAAACAAAGAAAAAGCCAGCATTGAAAATTTTCTGCCTGATACGTGAATGTATTGGCGAACAAGCCTGCTACTTCTCATATTTACATAGACATTAGTCAAATGACCAATGCAGTAAAACAATTCTTCTATGAGAAAAAAGAATGATGCTACTTAGAGTTGATGGACATGAACTTTAGGAATTTTAGAGCTGAAAATAATCTTGGAGGCCTCCTTTTATAGATGAGGAATATGAGGTCTATGGTGGTTAAGTGAATTGTCCAAGCCAGAGATGGGACTAGGGTCAAAGTTGAGGTCTTCTGCCAGGGTGTTCAGCTTACTCTTTGAACTTGCTGGCTGTTTACATATTGCATCAAGAGAGCCCATACATACTGGATTTTCTTCCATTTACTAATAGAAGCAAGTTAGTGCCTTTACAGGTATTGTAGTATCAAATCAGCCCATTCAGTCAAACTAGTCAAAAATTAGTCAATCTAGGAGACCCAAAGCGACAATGCTTTGTAGGCTCTTTCTTTTCTTTTTTTTCCACTGGATATGGGAGTTAGATAGATAATGCACGTTTGTGTGTATGTATGTATACATATATATATATACTTATATCTTGTTCAAATTTAAAAGAATGCAATTTTTTATAGTCTATGACATAAAAATAGAACATGTCGTTAATCAAATATATTTGTAGTATTTATTTTTGTAAGTAACTTCCTTTCTTTATATATCTATACAGTTTTAAAGATAATGGGACGACACAGAAATATTATTCATTTTCAAGCTAACACTGATAATGTTTTGTAAGTGCCCTAAATTATGTAAAGACTAAAAGTTCCATTGTTCTATCTATTCTATGGAAAGTGGTTGATGTTTAGCTATGAAATAATGTATCAATCTCAGGAAACAATTCTTAGGTTAAAAAACTCATTTTCCCCAAGATGTCTTTTCACAAAGATTTAATTCAAAGAATTTGCCTTTGTAAGATCTCGATCACTTTTCACCATTGTTCCCATGCATGTTCCTGTTAAGGGTGCCTGATTCTGCTACGAAGCAACCCTGCAGTCTTGTGGGGGCATGATGATGAACTAATAATTATTTTAAATATGTCTCTTTGGATAGGGTGTTTGTAAGAATATCGTGATACTTTTGTCTAAGAGGCTGTGTAAGAGGGTTCTTCATTTCAGCTTACAATTCTACAGGAATATAAGTGATAGAATGATGTTTTCCAGAAGAGTTGGAAGAATGCCAGGGGTACACTAGAAAAGCACTAGGTCTTACTTCCTCCCGCTATGCTTTTTTTCTAGAAAAGGGTAAAAATCAGTCAGATGACAAGTCAAGAAATTTACCAAAGGATTTCAAAGAAATATGAGGAACATCAATATTCCTTTTATTGACTAGATTAAATTATTAATTTTTCCTTCTCATCCCAAATTCTTAAGAAAAATTGTCAAGCCATATTATGTTGAAAAATAAGTCCCATGTAAGCGAGACACGGGTATTTGAATTTTATCAGGCTTCCAGATAAAACTAAATTGTTGATTAAATCCTCTCCATCCTGCTTGCTCTTGTCCCAGACATCCCTCTCCAGTTCAGGAATATCCTCCTTTAAGTAGCTTATTTAACCATATGGGGCTGATGCCAGAAGCCTTACTGTTTTCTGTACGGTATACTGGGGTATGTAAGGGGACTACCACCATATCTCCAGCATGTAATGAGAGTCAGTAAATAGCATTCCCAGTGTGTGCCTGGAAAAACAGAAAGGTGGTTCCTTTAAACAATCTTTTTTGGTGATAAAGCAAAGAATCAAAGGTATTTCATTACTAAAGAATCAGAGAATGTCCTAACTCTAAGAGAAGAGCACTTCTAATGTCATCTCAATATCCATCCAATCCAGAAGCAGAGCTGATGGTGCTACCAAGAGACAGAGCCTCCTTGTGGTGACACCACCTTCAAAAGTTTTGCAAGGTACCCCCAAACATCACCAGTTTTCTTTACAACCTTGCTTGTCTCTAGTATTTAAAGATACATCTGATACTTATTGATTCTATTTATATTTTGAGGGTGATCCCTTCTTAGGGATATCATCTCATATGCAAAGTTAAAAGTATTGATCATTGTTCTCTCCTACACTTAAACTATTATAATTTATGTTTAAGGCAGCCAACTTTAATAGCTTTATGACTTGGGGCCATAAAGGTGAGTGTTTAAATCTTGGTTCACTGTTTGGTAGGTGGTATATGGCCACTCCAGGTATGTTTTCTTACTTATAAAATAGGGTTTGCAGTGCTTTCTTCACAGATAAAGGATTAAATTTGATATGCTAACATAGTGTCTACCATATAGTGTACATTAAATGTGAGCCCTCTTTCCTATCTCCACTGGGCGTGGCCAACTTCTAGTTTTCTAGGATTTACCAGAAAATTTCATACCTTCTAGGAATATATGGCTTCTGATCATATTCCCTTATCGTCTTCATTTTACTAAACTAAAGGCTCTTAATTTTTTTGTAATTCCCACATTCTTATTTCCTATCTCAGCTACTCTTCTGTTAATTTTTGAGAATTCAGTTTATTTTAGCAGGCATTAATTGAGGTAAGGGGAATTACAGTAGGTCCTGTGGTTACAAATGTAAACAGGATCCCTGTTCTCAGGTACCTTATAGTCTAGTGTCAAGAGTAGTAAACAGACAAAAAATTGCAATTTGACCTGATAAATTCTGTGATATTGGTAGGCCTGTGACAACACAAGTGAAATATCTAAATCAGATTAGGGAGGATGGGAGATTAAAGGTAAAGGAGCTTGCCGTACTTGTAGGCTTTTCTCTAGAGTTGGCAAACATCTGTACCTGTGTTCAAGGTTTAGATTGACCAAGACAGCCTTAACATTCCTTTCAGCTTAATAAAACTTTAGACAGGTTTCTTCCTGACTTGTAGGCCCTTGACCTCCCCTTATTTAGAACATTTACTCTAAAAAACATGCAAATTCTTTTTTCACCCCTTTGACACGTAAATCTTCTTCTAGTAATCTTGCCAGATTTACAACCCAGGAATGTCTTTCTCAAGGACATGGGAGCCATTTTTCAAAATGTAATCATCAAGAAAGATAGCACCGCATCCTCTGTGGGAGGGCAAGAGTCTACCTTCAATAAGTGCTGATTAGCAAACACAGATGGCCTCATCACATTAACCAGTCTCCTCCTAATGCCCTCCAGTACCAGTCCACTAGCTCACTCCAGAGCTGAGAAACTCTCCCACCTTTTGTTTCAGCAGAGTTTACTCCAATCTCTCTCTCCAATTGCAATAGTTTTGAATAAACTTTCCCTTGCCTGTTGAAGTCTGTCCTTGGACAGGATGCATCCAGGTTTTGTACAAGGGGAAAAAACTGATTTTTGCCCAATAATCTACTCACTGATGCCTGGCACTTGGTCAACTTTTGTAATTGCTGATTAAAAGAAGTCCATCATGTCAAGGTCTACGGGGAAACGTTTTCAATGGCTCTAAACACTTTGAGCAGTGATAAATGAAATCTCTGAGTTCACCATCTTCTAACTGGAACTAGAATTATTTTTCCAAAAATATATTTCTTTACACTTATGCACAAAATGAGCCTCTGCCTCAAAGAGACTGTGAGTAGGCTCAAGTATCCATTCGTCCTAAAAGCTTTATACTCATTCTTTTGGTATTTCAATTATCTCAAGTGTTCAGAATCATGAATAAAGTTGGGAGCAATTCATGAGGATGTTAATCAACTATAAATTACTCAACAAGGGCTCCCCTTATTATACTCTCCATGAAGCTCTCTAGAGGATCAGCTCAGACACTGGCCTCATGCACAGTCTAGATTGAGAGAAGATTTCAAATAATTGATGGTTTTAGCCAAAAATTTGAATTCTAAAAATGGATGGAAATTTGGAAATTCTAAATCAATCATAGCAAATTACAAATTATCATCAAGAAAGACTGCACAATAAAAATTTCTAAAGGTTACTGTAGAAATGAAGCTTAAATTCAAATTTAATTCTAAGGTAAATAAAAATATGTATTCCATTTTCATTTTTTTTCATTATAAAATGTATAAAACCAGAATTTTCCTTCTAATGTGCGCATTTGGTGTACTTGCTTTTTCTTTCCAAAAAAAGTTTCACTAACTTAAGGTCATATACAACATATGGCACCTTAGAATTAAGGAAATATGGGAGAATGATTTTGATTACCTCCTCATGCTACATGAAAATTCACTACTTCAAACTTTCTTGGACAGTTTTTAAAAAGATGCCAGTTATCTAACTCATACAAACACCCATATACATATGTACACCTTTCTTGTTGGGGAACAGACTTATATTAGTGTAAATAAGTGGTAATTAAAGTTAATGTGTTCATTTCATATACTTATAATTTAAGATATAGGTGAAATTGGTTTGAACATGATATATACCTTTTTAAAATATATTAGAGATATATAACCACCTCACAGTGCCTATATTTGTCCATTATGAGGTTTAGAATATACTTTACTACTTAAATGAGTTGAGTATGATATTTTATAATTATACCTTTGCTTGTATCATATATTGTGGATGTAGAGTCTTTGGTCAGAAACGTACCGTCTATATTATAAAAACATCATTAGAGAAAAATGCAGTATTCTTTTAATATATAATTTAACATGAAACTAGGACAGATTTTCAGCAAAAGAAGGGAGCTGTATATATTTGGCTTTTACTGGCAGGCCTGTTTCTGCCCAGTAATTACCCAGTCTTTACATGCATGTTACAGTTCAGGGCCCTTAAGGAAATGCAGCTTTCTTTGCTCTCTCATCTTTTCTTCTCACAAAATACTTAGCAAGCACATAGCTATTAGCTCCATATGAAGTGGTTGTATACATCAGGTATTTTTCACAAGCCCACTTAACCAAGGTGCCAAGTAATTTGACTAGAATCCAAACCAAATCAGTTGAAGAGCTAAGTGTGCAAAACATCCTGTAACACACTAGATTCCAATGAGCCACAGTTTTATTAACACTGCATCACTTAACAAACTCAGATGGGGTCTTTGGGTCTTTATGTTGAGTTTCTTTAATTGGCAGATGCTGAAGAGCACACTTTATTTATTTATTAAAGAATCATCTTTTTTTTAATTTATTTATTTTTGGCTGCGTTGGGTCTTCGTTGCTACAAGCGGACTTTGTCTAGTTGCGGGGAGCGGGGGTTACTCTTCGTTGCGGTGCGCGGGCTTCTCATTGTGGTGCCTTCTCTTGTGGCAGAGCACTGGCTCTAGGTGCGTGGGCTTCAGTAGTTGTGGCACACGGGCTCAGTAGTTGTGGCTCGCGGGCTCTAGAGCGCAGGCTCAGTAATTGTGGCGCACGGGCTTTGCTGCTCCATGGCATGTGGGGTCTTCCTGGACCAGGGCTCGAGCCCGTGTCCCCTGCACTGGCAGGTGAATTCTTAACCACTGCGCCACCAGGGAAGTCCCTAAGAGCACACTTTAAATGCAGTTACACAATGAGATCATGATAAGAAATGCTAAAGGAATATAGGCATAGAAAAAAAAAATCATCACTCACATATGCCCTGAGCATTTTCTGCTGAAGAGAGAATCTGAACTCCATAATGAGGGTACTAACATATTACATACTTCTCATAGTAAGTTCTTATCACTTGAGAAATATCATTAAATATCATTATATCTGTGCAGCTTAATCCTTCTTACCTTGAAATATACCTGTAGAAATAATACTTTAACAGTTTGAAAAAATTCAGCTATTACATAGCTATTTATCTAAATATTTATGTGAGATAATTATGAAAGCATTCTATTAATAATTTTATGAAGACATTGTAATAACAATTTAGTCTTACAATTTTAGGAGAAAAAAAGACGAATAAAGGTACTTCTTCTGGTTCAAATTGTATAAATGAAAATTCTGAAGCTAAGTAAATTGGGCAAAGTATGTTGCTGTTTCATAAGTTAATTAAAGTAAATTCATTTATTAAATTTTTAGTTTTTTATATTTTCATGGGTTTATAACACATAAGTTTCATGTGTATAATATTATATTTTGACATTTATATACACTACGGTGTGCTCACCACCAAAATGTTAGTTGTCATCTGTCATCATATTGTTGACCCCCTTTACTCATCTTGCCCTCCCTCCACCCCCTTATCCCTGGTAACCACTACTCTGTTCTCTGTATCTGTTTCAGTTTGGTTTGTTCATTCGTTTTGTTTTGCTTGTTTTTATATGCCACATATGAGTTAAATCCTATGGTATTGGTCTTTCTCCATCTGATTTATTTCACTTAACATAATACCCACAAGGTCCATCCATGTTGTCCCATATGCCAAGATGTCATCTTTTCATAGCTATTATTCCATTGTAAGTGTGTGTGTATCTTCTTTATCCATTCATCCATCAGTGGACACTTAGGTTGTCTCCATATCTTGTCTATTCTAAATAATGCTGTGATGAACACAGGGGGGCATATATCTTTTCAGATTAGTGTTTTTGTATTCCTTGGATAAATACCCACAAGGGGAATAGATAGATCATATGATAGTTCTATTCTTAATTTTTTGAGGTATCTCCATGTCATTTACCATAGTGGCTGCACTAATTTACGTTCCCACCAAAAGTGCACAAGGGTTCCACTTTCTTCACTTCCTCTCCAACACTTGTTATTTCTTGTCTTTTTGATAATAGCTATTCTAATGGGTGTGAAGTGATATCTCCCTGTGGTTTTGATTTACATTTCCCTGATAATTAGTGATGTTGAACATTTTTCATGTGCTTGTTGTCCATCTATATAGCTTCTTTGGAAAAATATCTATTCAGTTTCTCTGCTCATTTTTTTATTGGATTGTTAGCTTTTCTGTTGTTGAGTTGCATGAATTCTTTATATATTTTGGATATTAAATACATGATTTGCAAATATCTTCTCCCATTTGGTAGGTTTTCATTTTGTTGATGTTTCCTTTGTTGTACAGAAGCTTTTTAGTTTGATAATAGTCCCATTTGTTTAGTTATGCTTTTGTCTCCTTGCCTGAGGAGACATATGCAGAAAGATATTGTTAAAACCAAAGTCAAAGTGAATACTGCCTATGTTTTCTTCTAGGAGTTTTATTGTTTTAGGTCCTACATTGGAGTCGCTAATCCATTTTAAGTTGATAACTATGTATGGTATAAGATAGTGGTCTAGTCTCATTCTTTTGCATGTGGCTATCCAGAGAAACTAAATTTAGATTCTCTCCATCCTTTCTTCACATTTTAAACTCATTCAGATTAATCTGCAAAACTTCATCAAGAGGTTTGAAGGTAGAGAACTTTTTACTGTCTAGCTGATTTTTAAGAGTGATTAGGGCAGAGTTATAAATCAAATTACTGCAAAAAATGTCCTGGCTAGCCCATGTCAGTCACTTTCCTAAATTTCAAGGTTATTGATTGATCAACTTATCTTATGACTTTAAATTTGAAAGCCTCAAATTAGCAACAAGTTTTCATATGATTCAAAGCAGTAGGGGTTTTACAGAATGATTCTGTTAAATTAACTTTTTCCTCATTTGAAACATAGATGATTAAGATACATACTAATTTATTCAGAAAAGTCATACATTTTTTCAATGGAAAAAGTCTTCCCTTTTGTGCTCCCTAGGGCTATTTGTGTGCAAAATTTAACACATATTGGTTCAACTCTTTTTTTTTTCTCATTCAAAACTTCAGCATGAGTGATGATTAGTTGGATGGCTACCGAGACAGTAATCTCCTCAAACATTTTTTAACCCACTTGTACATTCTACATGAAGCAGCAGCTCAGTAAATGTTGAATGAACGAGTGGACAGATTCCACCTGCACAGAAGACTGAATTCTTCTTTTAAGAATCTGAGGCTTAATTTTGTGGTCAAATGTTCAGAAATGTAAATAGAACTCAAAGTTCCATTTGACTTATAACATGACTTCTGTCCTCAGCAGATGGTTAAAAAGGTTAGTTCTACCAGTGGCTTCAGAAAACATCAAAAGGTGTTAGCAGAACCATGATATTTATGGTATATATTTGATTGTTTCCAGAACTGAGTGAATGGGTATTACTTGTAAGGGCAATCAGGTGCCAGTTTCAAAGATAAGGCCTGAACTGCAGGGGTTTCACACACAGCCCTGCTACTTGTTAATTCTGGCTTAACTCATTATGCTTCCTGATGCTGCCACACAGCTCCTTATTTTGAGGTAATAGGTGATTTGACTACGCTTTTTTGTTTGTTTGTTTTTCTAATGTTACACAGAAAGCTAGAGTCAAAAATTTGTGTGTAGTCTGAGAATGATACTTTGGATATATTGCTATTTTTGATAAGCCCAGATTGACATGTTTACCTCGAACTGGAAAAAATTGCTAACTAGAATTTCCCCCATAAAAGTAATTACTGACAATGTCTTCCTCCTTAACCACATGGACCTATATCAAGGCTGCTTATTTGTGCAAGATACCAAAGTTGTTACCACAGGACTATGCTACCAGAAGTAGATTTTCTGCCAGTGGGCTGGGCCAGCTTTTGCAAACTACAGGAAACCTGGGTTCATAAAATAACCTAAGGGACACTCCTGATCTAAACTCAAACAGAATGGGGTTAATACATAAATCCTTGCAGGAAGTTTGGACACTGAAAAGATCTGTCACTTAGGATGGCGATTCAGCTTAACAAATGAGGCAATGAGACTGATGGAACACCCCCTTTCCAAGGAAGGAATTACAATGATTTGCATTGATACTATCAGTATTTCCACAGTCCTCTGTTTCCAGGAGGTTATATATAGTATCACAGAAGAACCCTGAGAACAGATAATCAAGCCTTTATAAAGAATCAGAGAAATATATTAAATGTCTCTTAACAAGGAGAATTGAACTTTTTTACTTATAATAACCATTATTATCATTATAGAATTATTATATTGTTCTTAATATTTTATTATTAAATAAATAATTATCTGCAGGGAGGGCAGATTGGCATCACAGAAGTGTTACGTCACTGAAAACTAATCAATACACACACAAAACAATGTGTTAAGGCTACACTAGGGAGTCTGACTTCTGATCTCAAGGTTATGCCAGTTTATCCCAATTTCTCAACAAAACTCTTTATCAAACTTATTGTATCTTATCCCTCACTGTATCGGAACTGTTTCAAAAGGGATCTTGTTAGTCATTTTCCTTAAAAAAAAAAAAAACAGAGAAATCCAACTCATGCCTTTTCTATGAAATCTTTGGAGGTTGCTATGACAAGGTTATTTGTAGCTCAGCCCACAATTCATATTCTTCAGCTTTTACCCAAAGTAACCTGGTTCTGCTTGCTAGGTGTCATCTTCTAAGACTCCAAGAGATATTGCCAAAGTTTTCTCCAGAGACTGGGATTGGAAAAATGACGGCATTAGTAAATGCTGAACTTTAAAAAAATCATTTCTATTCTGAGCACCCTAACATAGTTATCTTCATTTTGCATAATACTTTTTTTTTAAACAAGGATGTCCATTTTTACATGGTTGCAATTATAGGAAACACAGGGTTTTGTGTTATTCCTTCACTATTTCCAATAACGAAAGCATTTTTCATGTATTACGATTGGGGGATTATTTTCATGTTAAAGAATACATGATATTTAATGGATACAGTCTATATTTAATTTAATCAGATCCCTATTACTACCTATTTCTCTTCATTTTTTTCCTTATTACAGACAGATTCACAAATAACATTATTATGAATATTTTTTTTCCTCTACAGAATTGTTTCTTTAGAATGAGACAGGGGTTATGGTTTGTTTGGCTTGTATCAACAGTATTTATAAAAGTGTAAATCTGAATGTGTTTAGGTGAGGCAAGTACAGTAACCTGTATTCCCCATTGCCTTCCCCCAGGCCAACATTGCACATTTAGATTACTTGCTTGACCCTGAAAGCATTTGAATTTTTGACGCCTGGATTACTGGGTCAAAGGCGTAAGTATCTTTATGACTTTCAATAACAATTATCATTTAACTCTTCTAAACCAGTTATACATGTATTTCAATGCCACCAACTTTCATTTATTTGAGTACTTTCCAAACGTTAGGTGCTGTATAGGCATTGGGGACACAATGATGAAGTAAGACAATGCACAGGGAGTTACAATGCAGTGTGAATTAATAGAGCTTAGAATAGGGTACTAAGGAAACCCATAAGAGGGGCAGAAACAAGTCTTCTCCAGATCGGGTCATTACATGGGGAAGTGCTGGCAAGTAGAAGAACGGAGGAAGGAGACAACTCCAGGCAAAGAGAGTACCACATGCAATGGCCTGGAAAACATAAAGCAAGCATATTTTAAGTATTATGAGAATGTAGAGGGTGAGGTTAGTGTTGAAAGACATAAATATATATGAAAAAGCATATATATATATATATGGTTTTCTGACGTAGTCATCATTAGGTATCATTTAATAATTTTTTGTCAAATTTATTAACTATATAAGCATGTTATACATGTAAAGTAGATTTAATATGCATCGCATCTAAGAAAATCCAATTCCTGACATAATCAGCAGAATGAAAAGTGACACAGAGATTAGAAAACTCCCCAGCACTTGAGAGAAGAGAGCTTTGTGCAGTTTGATGGCAGCACAGGCCCACGTGTAGGAGAAGGGGACGTGATGGAGCCGCAGTGATAGGTTAGAACAGTTAAAGTGCCTGGAGGGCCAGGCCAAGGAGTTCACTTTGTATTAATTCAATGGTCAATGAAATTACATAGCAATTTTAGAGGAAACAAAATTATAATTAAAACTGTAGAGGAAACACTAATTCCTTTCACTAAAGCAAAATTCAGAACATCCTGGTGTCAGCACTGGAAAACAATCTCCAGGTAATTGAAGCAGGAAAACCACATCCATTTAGGGGTTCTCTCATTTTCATTATGACTGCTACCACCATAGCAGCCTCTAGGCTTCCATTCTAACACTTTTGTCCAGGTATGGAGCAATCAAAAACATCTTGCTTTGTTTCACTTTAGTACAAATGATATAGAAAAGACATCAAAAGAAGTTATTAAGCGATAAGAGAGAATAACTGGGAAACAGAGTGTGTATGAAATATATAAACAGTCTAGTTTACAAAGAACTACTTTATTCTTTATAGAACATTATTAGCCCATAGTTCATGTTATTCTACATTGGACACCAAGTATCTGTTAACACTGTGAAATAATATGTAAGACATTATGTGCATTTATATAGTCTTTGTATAAAGGATGTGATGGAAGACGACCTCTACCAATAGATAGAAAAGAAATTCTTGTAATTGTCTGTTATGCAAGCCAAAAGCGGATGGGGTAATTTGCCAGAAATAATACTATAAAGGATATAAGTAATTTGGTCCAAGGACACAGCTCTCTGGGTTGCATTATTCAAGAGTAAATTTTAGAATGTCTGGAAGCAGAGGTCTTACCCAGTGTTCAAGACATATGAGGTGTCTGAGAATTTCTCTGAAATCACACTGAACATCTTGTGTACATGTATGTGTGTGTGTATATTTCCTGGGGAGTCTTTAAAAGGCTCATAAGCTCTTTTATGGCACTTCTTCATTTCACTTCTGTGCTGGGCCTCCCCATTTATGAAAGCAGAAGTTTCAGCCTCTGAGACTTTGGGCACAAGTCAGCAGGTGGTGACAGTTTTCTCTTCCAACACTGCATCTTTTAAGCATTCTTAAGAAAGCAAGCAGCCATCAGTAATGAACATCATTCAGGTGACGTTCTGTATGTGTGAACTGTATTTGAGATTAAAAGATGGGGAAGAGGTGGGAAGTGAGTAGACATGAGACGATTACAGGGCTGAGGAGAAAAGTGGCAGAATCTAATTATGATGGGATGAGTGGGAATACACAAATGAGGATGGGCAGAGGATGCATATCTTGGTATTTGGTATATACCACAGGGTTTTTTTCACCAAGTTGTCATTCTGTGTTTGGAAAACAAAATGCGGGGAAAAATGAAATCAAAGAGTAAGTCAGTGCTTGGCATATAATAGGAATGTAATAAATTTTGGAAAGACTCACACTACCATGGTGAAACTTTTCGTATTAAACATATATTTAGTATGAAACATATATTCAATTGCAGAACAGACAGTAGTTGGACTTTTATATTACTCATGCTTACAATATTTCAACTTCTGGTCATCTTATACAAGTTCATTAGACCACTGATCGTTGTTGCAATAGAGTTCTGAAAGTTTAATTTTGAGGTGTGAATGAGAGATGAGGTCATGGCACAGATGAAGACAGGCAATGAAAGTATAAAATTGGTAAGCTTGGTCTATGAGAACCTATATGAGCAAAGAATCTGAAAAAGAATAGATATATGTATATGTATAACTGAATCACTTTGCTGTACACGTAAAACTAACACACTGTAAATCAACTATACTTCAATAAAATTAATTATTTTAAAATTAATTAATTAAAATTAAAAAATGGTAAGCTTGGTGAACTGTAGTTGACGTCGTTCACCAAAGTATAAGTGGGCACTGGTTCTGGAGGATACAGGAGTGGTTTGAATAGAGAGAGGGCGAACTTTACTTCCTAACAGTAAGTTAAAATTAGGGGAATACAGAGATTAGAGAATAATAATCAGAAAGTGGCATAAATGTAAGAAGCAGGCTGGCTCTTCTTATACGAGAGAAAGAGAAAGCTAAATTTGTGGTGGACATGGTAAGGGAATCATTTGAAACAATCGAGATTTCAGTTGAAGTGAAGAGGTCAGAAAATATTAAGGATAAATAAAGCTTAGTTTATTCATTAGGAACATGGAAGTTAGAGTTAGTAAAAACCAGTCTCAAAATGATAATTCTCTAATTTGATAATTCTGAACTAATCAGAAAAAAATATGAACTATAGTGCACATTAAGTCAATGTTGAGGAATAATGATGTATTTATTTGAGTACAATTCAGTTGTTATTTTATAATGCTTTAACAAAAGTATACATTAAATACATAGAATTTTATATATACTATACTATATAAGTATACTTTTTAGCATAGAATATTATAAAATTATCTAATCACTTAAAAGAAAATAACATTTTCCTTCTCACAAAGTTCTGAAATTAAAGAAAAAATTTATGAAGATATAAACTATTCACTGAAGTTTCTGAAATAATCAGAAAGCTTGAATCAAAGAGAGAGTACATTTAAGAAGGATGTGTTATTGTTTAATTCAATGGTTAAAGAAATAGAAAAATTAAATGGGAACACTTTTCTGTTAAACTTTCCCCTCTGGCGGCTGGTATAAATAAGGGAGCTGGTATGGACCCTCCATTTCCCTTGAACAGGTGTTAACTTCGTCCCAGAGGGCTTAACTTCACGATTAAGAGCATGGCCTCTGGGCTCAAACCTTTTGTGCCTGAATCCTAGACATGTCACTTGTTAAGTGTGCAACTTTTGGCAAGTTTCTTACTTTCTCTAAGTCTCAATATTTGCCTGTGTAATGTGGATAATATGTGTGAGGGTTAAACGCCACTGACAAAGGGTAATTGGTATACATTTAAGCGCTCAATAAATTTGGCTATCAGGAGGAGTTTAGACATAGAGGGAGATGGTAGATAGATTCAGAAGGGAAATGTGAGAATTCGTTTAGAATGAACAGTTTCGAGGAAGATAACAACTGAAGGGGGGGTCTTCCTTCCCATTCAGCTGCTAGAAAAAGAGGTGTGTTTAACAGGACAGAGAAAACAGGTTGAAAACTGGTGGCCCTGTGGCCATTGGAGTAGGGGAAGCACGTTAGAAGTGTTTCACACACAGACCGAAGAAGCTAAATACTACACATCCAACAGAGCTGTGGATATCTATTTAAGTATGTCTGTGGGTCTATCTGTGCAATGTTTCTCTTGAAAAGTCAGCAAGCGCTGTGAAGCTAGAGCTCCAATCCTCTCTGACACTTGTTTAGGGGAGGGGCAGCAGCAGAGAAATCTCAGAGTGTAAGACAATCTACAAATACCTGCAGGGACATACATTACTACTTTCCACTTTCCTCCTGGTATCAGAGCTCTCAAAGCAGTTTATACCCTTTCACTGCCTTATTCATTCCCTTCATGCATCTTCCACAATCAGGCTTCTGTTTCACATTTTTTACTTCATTTTCCTCTGTAATGTTGTAATTGCAAAAATGAAGTGAACTTGCCTCAATCCTCTTCCTTCTTGTCCTCAATGAACTATAAACTGGTAAATATATATCTTCTCTTTCTCTTATCTAGAAATCCACCCTTTAGGGTGTGAAATTCTACAATGTGTAAGACAAAATTGTTCTCTTATAATTAACTGTGTCTATATAAACCTTCGCATTCAGTATATACATTTATTATGTTCAGTTGTTATTCATAATATATTTATTATATTCATATATATATAATGAATGTGAATATCAACTTTATCCCCTTAAATTTAAGCCCTCCAGGTAATACATATTTTTGTCTTTATGACCTACATAGGTCTCGAACACATATTCTTCCTTTTTTTCCTTTTTTCTTTTCTTACAACCTTTTCAAAATGCAGTAACCATTCTTAGCCCAAGAATAGATTTGACCTGTAGGCCATAGTTTGCTTACTGATGCTTTAAAATAAATAACTCTGAATTTGAGAAAAATACAACAAAACTCAATATTATCAGTTATTGATGTTGGATACGGTACACTCTAATGCAAGTGAGCGACAACCAGTACTATGGTGAGAATATGCTTATCAGTTCCCAACAAATCTGAGGAGTGAAGGTAAGTTGTGTGAAAGGAAAATAGAAATGGAGTCATTATTGGTAGGGAGAGCTCTCTCAAATGGAGCCTCTGAGGAAGCCACTGAGGAAGTGTGACTTAGGCACATCTCAGCCGAGATGGAATCTGAACTTTGACTACCTATTGCTTTGACACAGGCATCCAGAGCATCTGCCCACGTTCCAGAAACTCAAGATACTTATCGGACCCTTACCCTAAAATAACTTGTGACAGAGAATCCCTTAAGGACAAATATTTCCTTTCCTGCGTCAGAGTCAATCATAATGCCTGCCAGACAGCTTTAACAACCTTGTACCTTTTATCTTTATAAGTCCCTGACTCTTTCTCTTCCACAAAACATCTTTGGGTTTTACCTGAATCTGTCTCTCCAGGATTGCAATTATTAAGACCCCAAATACAACTTTGTTCTCTGCAGCCTCGATACTGATTCTTGTTCGACAGTTGGGCCCCATAGTTTACGAATAAGTGAGACAAGTTCTTATCTCTTGGTTCATGCCTCTGATCTCCTCTTTCTTGTTCAAATTAAATGTTATTTCCTGAGAATGACTGCCTCCTCATATGGAGATAAACTTCTAATTTTCACCTTAGATCTAGTCATGTGACCAAGGAATTATTTTATTCCTTGGTCACATGACAAAGGAATGAGAAAATAGACTCATTTTCTCAATCTCTTATGGACTGCTTTCACTTTGATCTGGCAAAAATGTTACTGTTGAGAAAATTGTTTCTTTTGCCTGTTAATTTGATCCCCTCAACCTTTTCTTGTACATTTTCTATGCTACATTTAATCAACTTAAATTACCCACAGTTGATTTCCAGGCCTACCAATATACCACTTCTGCCTTTCAATACTCACTCACCTTGTTCCTTTGCACTTCTCTTTTCTGTCATTTTTGCTCCAAATTGCTCATATTTTAAAAGTCCTCTTGCAATATCATGCATAATTCACAGATGTGAGGAGGAACAGCTGTAAAATCTTTCTGCCAAGGCATACACTCATTCACAATGCCCAGTGGTTTCTCAGTTGTGTGTAGGATTTTTCTGCTGGGATGGGTCTTTTATCATCTTCAAACATTCATGACTCAGCCACACATACTAGCTTCACAGAGTCTTCCCGGCTATAAAGTTTAGAACAAGCTTCGAGTCCCAAGTATCTGCTATGGTCTGAATGTTCTATACATTGAATTCCTATGTTGAAACCCTAATGCCCAATGTGATAGTATTAGGTGGACCTGTGGGAAGTGCTTGAGTCGTAACAATGGAACCATCATGAATGACATTAATGCCTTATAAAAGAGGCTCCAGAAAGATCCCCTGCCCTTTCTACCATGTGAGGACACAGGGAGTTGGTGTCAGCTTATGAACCAGGAAGAAGGTCCTCACCAGAAGGCAAACATGCTAGCACCTCAGTCTTGGACTTCCCAGCCTCCAGAACTGTGAGCAATAATTGCTGTTGTTATAATCTACCCAGTTGGTGGTATTTTGTTATAGCAACACGATTGGAGTAACATAGCATCTTTCTACCCTAGAGGAATAATTCCTAGACTAACTACCTAGTAAAATTTGTGCATTACCTCAACGTACACCAAGTGATGCTGGATGAGGTAAAACCCAGAAACAAGGCTGCTGAAGAGTTTTGTCATGATCTACTATCACATACTGTCACATACCTCAGAGGCACTACATATTTACTCGTGTCAGGAGCTTCACACGGCAGTGGTTTTCTTCATGGCAGTGTGAACACCAGCATCGCTGCTACTTGCTACTCCTAAAGAAGCTTGAATGCCTCACTCCTCTTCCTCGTTTGGGAGCTACTCCAGTTTTCACTTGGCTGATCTTCAAGCTACTTATCGTAAGTGCCCATTCTCCTGATTTTCAGGAACACTCATTACTACTATATCCCTCAGGGCAATTTTAGAAGTTTAAAGCAATGAAGCGTAGCTTCTTATGATAAGAAAAAAGAATAAGGTGGAATGTTGTTCATTTATTAATCATTTATGAGTAGCTGTCATATGCCAGGCATTGGGGCATTGTGCTTTGGATGTCAGAAGCAGTCCCTGCTTTCAAGTGGTCTCTGGTAAAGCTGGGAGGGGTTTCAACTGGACAGAATAGTATAACATAATGAGTAGATATGTGCCAGGATAGGGTGCCAGGGTGGGAAGGAGGACACAGAGAAAGAACGAGTTTATCATGAAATATTTTTGAAGAACAGGACACCTGATTTGTGTTTTGAAGGAAATGTAGAAGTGTGAAAGACAACAAAAAAGTTTCAGAAATGAACATTCTAGGCAGAGGCTACAGCAAGATTTAAAAAGCAAGAGGGCACAAACCACAGAGCTGATCTCCCTGTGCTATGTGGCTGTTTCTCACTAGCTATCTATTTCACATTTGGTAGTCAGTGTATATATGTCCTGTGACCACCTAGAGGCGTGGGATAGGGAGGGTGGGAGGGAGACGCAAGAGGGAAGAGATATGGGGATATATGCATATATATAGCTGATTCACTTTGTTATAAAGCAGAAACTAACACACCATTGTAAAGCAATTATACTCCAATAAAGATGTTAAAAAAATAAAATTAAATTTTAAAAAAGACGAGAGGGCATAAAGAGCAATGGTGGTTCTAAAGAACTGCCAACAGGTAAGTATGACTGGAGTATAAGATCATTTGAGCAAGTAATGCAAAAGATACCAAAATTTGCACTGGATAATCTAACGTAAGGATATATCACCTTTCCTTTTTTCACTCTAGAAATATTTACTGAGCGACTCTTATGTGCCAATGATGGTTGTAGGTTCTGCAGTGAAAAAACCATGACTCTACCTGCACGGAATTTGCATTGCACCTAGGGAAGAGAGAGAAAATAAACCAATACCAAAATATTGATATATTGTTTGGCAGATGGGAACAAACATATGGAGAAAAATATATCAGAGATGGAATGGAGCATGTGTAGGTTAATGTGTGCACCTGCATGGGGATGCACAACAGTTGTTTTTTATAGGATGATCAAGGTCTCACTGATGTGGTGACATTTGACCAGAAACTGGAAGGTAGTCATATCCTATTATCATAACCTCTAGTATCACATTCTATTTATATGTGTATGGACTGCTTTTCTAGAACATTCCCGGAAGATGAAATCGTACATGCAAGGGCCTTTGGATGGGAGGACGTTGAGTGCTGAAAGTACAAGGTAAGAGGCTGGTGTTCCTGGTGTGGGAAGAGTGAGAAGAGCAGTGGATAAACTGGAGAGCTGCTGGTGGTGAAGGGGGTGCAGAATAGATAGGGCTTTTTAGAGTCTCTTTAAGTACTTGTTCCCTTGTGGCTCCCCACGTCTTAGACAGAATCAAGGAAATATCTAGCCCCAGGCAGTGGAGAGCAGGCATTTGGGAGTTTTCGCTAAAGAGTTAAGCTTAGAAGCCTAAAATCTTTATGGACAGAGAGAAATTTTGCTAAATTTCTTCTTTACTACATCAGAGAAATAGATGGATAAATCCAAAGAATTTTCCACAAAGGGAAAGCACCATCAGGATTTGCATTTTTGTTTTGTCTTGTTTTTTAACAAGAGGGAAGGGAAATTACTGTTACTATTTTGAATCTGAGAAAGACTGAGGTAAAGAGAGGTTAAATGGCTCATTCACTGCAAAGCTGGGCTTAAGAGTAGGACAGTCAAGAGTGTTCTACATGATGCCCTCGGCCAATCACTTACTCAGAGGAGGGCCGATTACTTTTTTTTTTAATTAAATTAAATGAATTTATTTATTTATACAGCAAGTTCTTATTAGTTATCTATTTTATACATATTACTGTATACATGTCAATCCCAATCTCCCAATTCATCCCACCACCACCACCCTTGCCCTGCTTTCCCCCGGTGGTGTCCATACATTTCTTCTCTACATCTATGTCTATTTCTGCCTTGCAAACCGGTTCATCTGTAACATTTTTCTAGATTCTACATATATGTGTTAATACACGATATTTGTTTTTCTCTTTCTGACTTACTTCACTCTGTATGACAGTCTCTAGGTCCATCCACGTCTCTACAAATGACCCAAGTTCATTCCATTTTATGTATGTACTACGTCTTTTTTATCCATTCGTCTGTCAATGGGCATTTACGTTGCTTCCGTGACCTGGCTATTGTAAATAGTGCTGCAATGAACATTGGGGTGCATGTGTCTTTTTGAATTCTGGTTTTCTCTGGGTATGTGCCAGTAGTGGGATTGCTGGGTCATATGGTAATTCTATCTTTAGTTTTTTAAGGAACCTCCATACTCTTCTCCATAGTATCAATTTACACTCCCACCAACAGTGCAAGAGGGTTCCCTTTTCTCCACACCCTCTCCAGCATTTGTTGCTTGTAGATTTTCTGATGATGCCCATTCTAATCGGTGTGACTTTCAATACGCTTCCCTGGGGCACTAGTGATGATCTTCCCAATAGCTTGGGCAGCTTGGTGAAGAAGATCAGAGGCTGACTTCAGCTTTTCATAGCTCTCCATCTTTCTACTTCCTAAATTCCCATTCCTTTTACTTGAGCAGTAGTTCACCAAATAAGTAACAGCAGCAGAAGTTTCTCCTAGAAACTTGTTAGAAATGCAAATTCCCAGCGGAGGCTCTGGAAATCATTGTTTTGACAAGCCTTCTGATTCTCGCTAAAGCTTCAGACCCATTGCTCTCCTTCTGATCTGAGAGAGAGGGAGAAGGGGAAAGATAGAGAAAGCCCAGGAAAGAATGCTGGAAAGTAAGTTCAGATAGCTTTTTACATGGGGTTTTTACTGTGGTAACTTACAAATGGTTGAAAAAAACCCACAAATTGAAACATGTAGCTACTTTAAGGACTCTTTAGCAGAAATCAATCTTATTCCCGATCTATTACTTCATAGGTCATTTCCTCATAGGGATGACTAACAGCAATTCAACAGAAAATGCTTTTTATATTTAAATAACACTTTCTGTTCCAAGATGTCAAAATGTTTGACAAGTGGTCAAAATGCAGCTCACTAATATTCTCAACCCCATGGTAGTAAATAACCCACCTCTACCATCACTGCTGTTTACTGGTGATTTCTTGTCTGGGAAAGTTGAAGCGCCTTCGCTATCTCTGTAGAAAGTCAATGACTAAAGGAGAAAACGTCCTTCATCTTGGTTCCCATAGGAAACCAAATTGATAAATTACTCAGTGACTTCTATTATTGCATCTCAAGGATAGTTAACAATGCTCATCAAGGAAAAATCCCAAAGAACATTCCTGCCCTATCTCTGATTAAGCCTGATTTTGGAAAATCCCCTGCTCCATCTACATTTCATTACAATATGAATGCTACTTAATTCCCTATTACTTCTGATTACACGGGATCAATGCCACTTGAAGAGTAAGAAGCAAAGATTCACTACCTTGGGGTCTCCTTGACAGCCAAGCCTGTGCCTTAGTCATTTTGACTCCCTAGTGACCAGCCTGGTATCTGGAATAGTATATGCGATCAGTAATTATTTCTTGAATGTATGATGTATGAATGAGTCAAGATATTTTTAGAGTTGGAGTCATGGATCAAGAGGAGACAACGTGGTTTTAAAAAAAAACTACTACATTCTCAGAAGCCGGTGCTGCAATGAATGCTAATAACCACCCGACAATGTCCTCTGTCATTGCAAATAATGTGATACCAACATCTACTAATCAATGAAAAAAAGACTTTCAGAATTCAAATTTGGATAGGATTTTGAGCTGGGGATTCCTCTCACCCACCTTTTCCTATGATAAAACTTGGAACTGTAGTGTCAACAGATAATATGCCAGTTTTTCATTTAAAATTGGAAAATATAATTTTGGAGGCATGAAATAAAACTGATGGGCAAATATCAGAATTTCCATCAATGTAAAAGCTTAATTTCTAAAATGCTGCAGGTTAGTTTATCAAAATACTGAAATTGCCTCGTATCATAAGTCAAAGCACCCTCTCTTTACTAAAATAAGGAGCTATAAAGTTGCACAATCACTGTCAATAATTTTTTTACTTGGTTTGAAAAAAAGTTGCTTGTTTTAAATAAAACAAAGTTCAACTGAAGTGACTATATATCATCAGTCTTGTAAAACTCCTTGTGTTAGATTTCTTCTATCCCCAAGATGCCAACCATGCATATTAAACTGACTCTGGTTTTTTGCGTATGATTTCTGTACATCTTTCCTGTTTGAATTTTAATGTTAAGTACCCTTTCTTACAGTGTGGATTGTAACCACTCTGTTTAAAACTCTATCACCAGTAACTAGAACAGTGCCTGCCACATAAAAGCACTTAATAAAATTTCTAAATTATCTTGATTAAAATCCGTACTCATCCTAGCTTTAAGCACATGAAGACAGAAATAGGTTCCAACTGCATAAGAACACGTGAATAATCCAGAGTAAATGTTAACGATAAGTACAAATTATCTGTTGATTAAAATACAGAACATGGCTGAGATTTGGAATTACTTCCTAATAACCCTGAGTCAGAGCTGTGGTAAAGGCTTACTGGGGGCATGTTACCATTTTCTGAGTACATACTCAGAAAAGGAAGAAGTTGATGAGAGAGCATGCAAGATTTTCCGGCTCAAAATGGAACTTGACTCATCTGCATGGAAACATCCCGCGAAACACAGAAGAGCTCACTCTTCTGCTGGATTAAGCTCACCCTGGTGAATGGAATGGAACAGAAACAAGAGACTGAGGTCTAGGTTTTGAGGACCTTCACTCCACTTACCTGCTTTCACAGGACCAGGCAACGGACAAGAAGAAATGTGAAACTGCTGCTCTGTACCTCTAAACGAATACAGTCGCCCTATGTAACAGAATGTGTCATAAATCTGACCAATCAGAATAATTCCTCCATTCTTGGTGGTGTAGCTCTGATAGAAATGGACAGAGCTGGGCTCTCGGGGTGGGAAGGGGGTGGTTTCCTTCTGTTACAGGCTCTAAACTTTCTTCAATTTTCCTATGATTTAAGCCTAACTAAAACGTATGGACTTTAGAAAAAGAGTAGGTACTAAAATTAAATAAGCCGAGAGTGCTGAGGGTGAGAAAAATGATAACAAATTTAAGAAAATGTAGAATCATTACTATGAGAATTACCAGAACTGTGTCTGTTCCAAATATGAGCCCGATATAGCATTTTAATTATGAATAGAATTAAACAGAAATTCACTTGCTGTCTCCGTCTGATAATATTACCAGAGACTTCCCTTAAGGAAATTTAAAATTATTTATTCCAGGTAAATCTCTACAAGTCCTTAATTTCAACCTTATTATAAGAAATAACAGGGCTTCCCTGGTGGCGCAGTGGTTGAGAGTCCGCCTGCTGATGCAGGGGACACGGGTTCGTGCCCCGGTCTGGGAGGATCCCACATGCTGCGGAGCGGCTGGGCCCGTGAGCCATGGCCACTGAGCCTGCGCGTCCGGAGCCTGTGCTCCGCGGCGGGAGAGGCCACAGCAGTGAGAGGCCCGCGTACCATAAAAAAAAAAAAAAAGAAATAACAAAGACTATCAACAAGCTGGCAGAATTTTGACAATTCTCCTGCCTCCCTCCATTCCGCCTTCTTTTCCTCTTTCCCTCCCTCCCTTTCCCTCCTCTTCCCTCACTCCCTTTCTTTCCACAAAGCAAGTAAATGGGTATATAGGAAATAGTAGGGATCACACGCTTTCGTTACAGGGGTTGGGAATGTGAACTCTCACAAAAACAGACTTGATTTTAAATCCTGTATCTGTGCCTTACCAGCTGTGTGACCATGAATAATTTAATCATTCTGTGCCTCAGTCTGTCCGGCTGTAAAATAGGTGCAAAGAGTACCTACATCTTAGGATTGTTGTGAGGGGGGATTCCAGTTGGTTTTAAAACAGTATTTAGCACAGAGGAAGCATAATAATTATTAGTTTTCACTTCTCTGAATATATAAAACATTTAGTATTGGGATTTATAGTCTCAAAATCTAACACTCACTGATGTGAATATCTGATTAGCTAAATGAAGAAAAAAATTGTTATAGTAATTATTTCTTTAGTTTCTCATTTTGTTTTTTTAACTGAAAACCAGAATCACAATTTCTTGGTATTATCTGTTATCAATGAACAGTAATAAGACTATAATATTATTTTTGATAAGGCACTGAATATTTGAAATGAAGAAAACTAAGAAATAGTAGTAAATAAACCTTTTCTTTTACTAATCCCAAGTGAAAGATGAAATTAATGATGATATGTGAAAACTCTGGAGAAGTCATACAGAAAGAACCTCAACTACTTGAGGCACACTTGAAATTCAAATGACACTAAATGACTAATTCGTAAATCAAGAACCCTTCACTAAAATTAAAAACACAAATGCTTTCTTTTTCTTGATTTCGTGTAGGAAGTGAAAGAGTACTCGGTAGGTGTCAGACTATTTTCAAAAGCAGGTTATAGAGATGATATTTCAGGAGTGTAAAAATACTAGGGCGGATCTCATAAATGATTGGTATATTATTTAATTCAGGTTACCATCAGAACTGTCAATGTTTGTTTATTAAGCAATGCAATCCTTTAGGTAGGAAGCATGGTTCTTTGGAGTAGTTGATAGACACAAGATACACAAACTGGAATATGGTGAAAAAACAGACAGTATAGATATTTTAAAATTAAACTTAGGAATTATTTAACATGGCCATTTCTTTGGGTTGAAGAAAGAAATTCACATAGATTTTCCTGGTTCAGGCTCCAGTGAGGTCTATAGGCAAATTTGTAACTAGAGCAAGATTCAGACCTATTTCCATTTTTGTGCTTACCTCTTAAATATGTCCAGTTCCTACAGCATAGAGGAAACCACTAGATGGGCCATGGCATGAAACAGGTTAGAATTCTGGCCCTGCCTTAATAACTGTGCACGGCTTAAATGGGCAATTTGCTAAACTTCATGAATTTCAATTCCCACCCTCCAACCCCCACCCTGGGCAAAATGAGTATAATCCTTTTTCTACCAACTCTAGAGAGTTAGGATGGTCTGAGGAGAAAATGTATACAAAAATGCTTTGAAAATTATTTAATGCTTTAAAAATATTATTTATCATTATTATTTCAAGATGGGAAAACTCCCCCTCCTCTAATATATTCAGTTTTTTATGGCCAGCTAGATCTTCCAGAAAGCTACATAAAACCTGAACATTTTAACAACACTCAGCAATGTTTAGATGTTAAAAAAAAAACTATCCAAACTGACACATTTCTTCTTAAACAGTTCTAAAAGTAATACATACATATTGCAATGAATTTGGAAATACAGAATAAGAACAGGAGAAAGTAAAGGTCGCCCTGACCTGACTCTCTTATTTCTTGAGTTAACCATTGATAAATAATTTTTAAATTTTCTTTGGGTCTTTTTTCTCTATGTGTGTGATATTCAAAACCAAGTTGTGAATATGCTGTATTTATTATTTAACGTTCTTCTCTTCTCACTTGACATTTTACAAAAAACAATTTTAATTTGTTAGTTTCTATATTGTTTCCGATTCTCAGCATCATAAAATACTTAATAGTGAAGGTTACCTATGAGCTATTATGTAAAAAATAGTTCAGCATATATAACCTAAATAAATATATTAGAAATTCATATGCTTGAAAGCAGTGATCCCCAACTGTTTTGGAGCTAGGGGCCGGTTTCATGGAAGACAATTTTTCCACCAACAGGGTGAGCGGGGGAGGATAGTTGGTTCAGGCTGTAATGCCAGCGATGGCGAGCCATGGGGAGCAGCAAATGAAACTTCGCTAGCTCGCCCGCCGCCCACCTCCTGCTGGTCGGCCGGGTTCCTAACACAGCCAGGGGGTTGTGGACCCCTGCTTTAAAGGATATCCCTATATTTTTATGTGATTGACCATTTCAAAAGTTTCATAGACAATTCCAATATTTATATTTAATTAAAGACCATGAAACTTTTTTTAGTATTTTTAAATAAAAGATAGTTAAATAAAAGCGATAACAAATCTCCAGAACACTTCCTTCTGCTTAAGTGAGGCGTTAGATTAAAAATGCACTATAGAAATATAGATTATACTCGAGTTTCAATAAAAATCTGAATAAATACTATAGAATTGTTATCTCCCCTTTATTCTGTTAATAATTGGTAATAGGAATATTATGGAGAATGACTGAAGCTTAATAGTCATATGTCAATTACCAAGATCACATTTGTGTGGTACAATGAATTTGCAAAGGTAGACTATCAAATATATTTTATTGTCAAAGGTGGTCTGCCAACCGGCAAGTCATTTCATAAGTTATGCTCTAAAATATATCATTTACTGATACCCAAGAGACATCTCGGTATGTCATTAATAGTGCAGAAACTCTAAGCCAGGGATATTTTTGTCTTTATAATTAATTTGAGACAGCAGCTAATAAAAACCAGAATAATAACACTAATAACCTTCAAATTCATTTTGACCCTAAGCTATATATAGCAATTTCAACAGAAGTTAGTATATTTACATACTAAATTAAAATTCCTAAACTAGTATTACAATTGATGCAGTGTTTTTATGAAATACTACCTGTATAATATTTCATTAAAATAATAAAATGAGAACAATATAGAAATGTCATAAATATTTGTGTCCTAGAAAGGATTTAGAGGGAATTTCTGGTAGTATAAATTAATACATGATTAATCATATTACTTTTATTTATATAGCATCCAAACATACACATCTGTAATCTTATATGTCTTTACCATCAAAAGAAATATATTCCAGAATTAATTTTAAAAACACTGCTTTGACTGTGCTTATGTTTTCTAGTTGAGAAGTCTGGACTTTAAGCATTTTTAAATTATAGAACTAATCAGAAAGCAAGAGGAAACCAACAATACAACTGATGGTATTTGTTAATATAAGCCTTTGTGTAAAATTGTTATGAAACTAAGAATGGAAAAAGAATAGAATTATTAATCAACAAATGGCTATTTTAAAAAATCTAGTTAATAGTATACTACCTGGGTTATTCTCTTACTTGAAAAAATTACAATATATTAGGTTGTCCTCATTTGGAACTATGTAACTGCCACACTCATGTTTCTAGTTTTACTAGAAGAGTGCATTTTTTTGGTATAAGCATAAGAAAAAAGAAAAAAAAACTGGAAAGTTCCATAGTGCAGTTTCCTTCCTCCCTCTCTCCAACAGAAAAAATAAGAAATACTGTACCTAACCAACAGATCTGATGATTCCAAAAGGGACAAGTCTCTATTCTGAGACACCATTCAAGTCAGAACATTCCAAATTAGGATTTTGTGAGACACTGGAAAATTATGGCATGAAAAATCGAAGACTATTTCTAATACACTATAAAATGTATTCCTCAAAGCAAAAGAGCTAATGGAAGGCCAGAGCACTTAATGGATAAAATATAATCAAATGAAACAGAAGCATGTTCCAAGCTGAAAGGCAACAATATCACTATTCTCACATAATTGGATAGTAGTTATAACCCAGTAAGATCAGGTTTAAAAACATCTAAATATATATAAATACACATATGTATAAATCACATATATAGTGCCTGAAGTAAATACATATTCGTATTCATATATTAAAGAATCACTTTGAAATTTTAAAAATATTTTTTTAACTATTGAAAAATAAACAGCTAGTGAAAAACTAAGTTTTCTTTGCAAAAGTTGACTCTGGAAACAAAGATTCTTCAAATGCTTCTCCAAGAACTTCTCTGTTTATTTTAAATATGATCAAAAAATAAAAAAATAAATATAATCAAATATTTGAAAGAGAAGGCAAATGTTCATGAAAACAGACATATATACATGCATATATATGCATATATATATTTACACACATAATTGGCTAAATATAATTAATATATATAATACACATAAAGTACAGATCTTCCTTAACTTACTATGGCATTGCATCCTGATAAGCCCAACATCAATTGAAAATATCATAAATTGTAAATGCTTATACTACACCCAATCTACCAACCGTCATAGTTTACCCTAGTCTACCTTAAAGGTGCTCAGAACACTCACATTAGCCTAAAGTTGGGCAAAATCATCAACATAAAGCCTATTTTATAATAGTCTGTTGACTATCTCATTTGTTTTATTGAATACTGTACTGAAAGTGAAAACCAGAACGGTTGTTAAGTGTGTCAGGTGTGATCCAGTCGCTGAGTGGGAGGCGTGGCTTGCTGCTGCTGCCCAGCATCACAAGAGAGCATCATGCTGCTTATCAGTAGTCTGGGAAAAGTATAGTTTCTACTCTAAATTCAAAGTATACTCTGAAAAAATTCAAACTATAGTTTCTACTAAACGAGTATCACTTTCGCACCATGGTAAAGTAGAAAAATCGGTAAGTCGAACCACTGTAATTCGGGGAATGTCTGTATATAAATTTTTGTATAATATACGTGTATGCACATGTATATTTAAAACAGGAATTTAGACTGTTTGCTACATCTCATCTTAGAAGCAGACTATGCCCAAAATCTATGCCTCAAGCCTTTGGTGAATAGCTAATGAATTCAGTATTCAAACAGGGATTAAAAATATTGATTTGGAAATTCAGGACAAACTTACTACTAAAAATGTTTTACACTTTTTACTTAAAAGAACATAGTTAGGTACACATGATTAGACTCTACCAACTGAAATAAATTATTGCCGATTTGGCTAGAGTTGTTGATCACCACAAAATTCTCTCTTGTGGACAACTACGGCTTACATATTAAATGGAAGGCTTTTTAGGCAGTTTTTGTACTTGTTTCCTTAGACCTAAATGGTCCACATAATGATAAAAAGTCAAAAAAAATGTAAAATTATGTGCTTTTTAAGCCCAACAAAATTGTTATCATACTGAAGCTCGTCTGTATACTAACAGTGCAGTTTTTATAGGCAGGTGTTTCTGGTACTAAAGTTTTCACGTTAATTGAGGCTCTATTTTTGATTTCAGTTTAAAGGTGTTGCTAGTGATTGAATCTACTCAGTACTGCACATTTATGAATAAGACTCTGAATATTAAAATTCTTACATGTACTCTCTAAATTCATTGAGATTCAGTAAAATAGAAAGATATCATATACCAAGAAGATTCCTTTGTATATGGTGTACAATGGAGTAACAGATTAATTTTCCTTTTTGGACAACTTAATGATATTGATTAGCATTAAAAAGCTTCAAAAGTTACATATTAAAAAAAAAGATTGGGGTACAAGGAAGATAGTAGTATTCCCTTTAAAGGCTTTTGTTAGAGGAAGTGAATGTTAACAACTCTTTATAAATTAAAGTTGCCCTCTCCCAGGAACTTCAACACTGTATCAGAAAAAAATAAAATTGTCAACTATTGCTTTTAAGAAAGGGAACAATTCCTATTTTCTAGAACATTACCTCTGAAATCAACACCCTAATTCAACAACCTTCATATCATTTCTGATAATGAGTCAGTGAAAAGAGTGATTAGACAAATGGTACAATTCAGAAAGAAAATAAGATGCAGAAAGAAATTCAGAAAGAAAATAAGATGCCAACTGAGCTTTCCCAGGTCATCCAATCAACTCCTTGCAGAGTTAAAAATAGAAGCTAAGACTAATTCCCACAGCTACTGCCAGATCAGAGCCTGACAACTTTGCATTGTGGGAGCTTCAACCTCTCCGGCTACTGGGATTACCTGCATTGAGACATCTTCCTATGAGGTTCAGTCATTTCAAGGTTTGCTTTAAAATGGAGAGGGGTAGGAAAAGGTTCATAATTTTAGGGAAAATCTGTGGTAATGAGATCTCATTGTAAACTGCTCACGAGAATTAGAAAGATGAAAACTGGAAATATTTACTAACCCTTACTATGTCTCAAACACTGCAATAAGTTCCCTTTTATGTTATCTTCTTTCATCTTCGCAACAACCCTGTGATTTCCCTGTTTTAAATATCCAGAAACAATTCACAGTGGTTAAGTAACTTACCCTAAGTCATAGAGATAGAAAACAATAGAGGTAGGATTCAAACTAGGTGAGGTTCAAAGTTCAAATTCACTTCCTGAAAAACATGATTAGAACAGAAATGGTAGCCAAAACTCCCCAAAGTAAATTAAAAAATTAAAAGAAAGAGAGAAAGGAGGCGGGGAGGGCCTAGTGATCTGCATACCTTAAAAATAATGTTTAGAACTTTTTGATTGATCTTAAAAATGACCAAAAGCTACCTGCCTGAGAGCTCTAAGGATAAAATTATTAACAAACTAAACAAAAAACATTGATTTTTATACTCACTCACTTTGAGATCAACCCAATTGCTTTCCTTTCATAACACTGCACTGCCATTTTATTTCATTTTCTAGTATATTTATTAAGAGGTAATTTAAAGACAAGTATTTTGCCTAACAGGTTAATGATTTTTTTTTCTTCTAAACGATGACCAAATGCCAATCCTCCTCCCCTTATTCAATAGATTAAGTAGTGTCAGATTATTTTAGTGTCATATTTAATTTCTGTGCTGAAATAGTGATTTCACAAACCCTGTGAAGATGTTACACATCCACTCTAACATGCATGCAGGTGGAGAAAATTTTCAACTCATGTAGATTTTGCTTTCTCTATGATTGTATTCTTCACAATCAATGAGATAGACAAAGACAGAGATAAGAGAACTGTTGCCTAATATTTTCTTATTAAAATCTGTATCTTGGGCTTCCCTGGTGGCGCAGTGGTTAAGAATCCGCCTGCCAATGCAGGAGACACGGGTTCGAACTCTGGTCTGGGAAGATCCCACATGCCGCAAAGCAACGAAGCCCATGCGCCGCAACTACTGAGCCTGCACTCCGGAGCCCGTGAGCCACAACTACTGAGCCTGTGCGCCGCAGCTACTGAAGCCGGTGTGCCCTAGAGCCCGTGCTCTGCAACAAGAGAAGACACCGCAATGAGAAGCCTGCGCGCCACAACGAAGAGTAGCCCCCGCTCCCCACAACTAGACAAAGTCCATGCACAGCAACGAAGAAACAACGTCGCCAGAAATAAATAAATAAATAAATAACTTAAAAAAATAAATAAAATCTGTATCTTGCATTTTCAATTTTCTAAAAGTTCAAATCCATTGTGGTTGAAAAAATAAGAGTAATATCATATGTTTTCTTGTCCTGGGTAAATGGACTGTGCTTGGTTGAGTGTCTTGTTTTTTGCTTTTTAGTGCCAAAATTTCTCTTTTATTATTTTTATATCTACTAGTACTTATTTGAATTCTACTCACTGTTGTTGTTGTTTTTCATCTTTATTGGAATACAATTGCTTTACAATGGTGTGTTAGTTTCTGCTTTATAACAAAGTGAATCAGTTATACATATATATATGTACCCATATCTCTTCCCTCTTGCGTCTCCCTCCCTCCCACCCTCTCTATCCCACCCCTCTAGGTGGTCACAAAGCACAGAGCTGATCTCCCAGTGCTATGCGGCTGCTTCCCACTAGCTATCTATTTTGCGTTTGGTAGTGTATATATGTCCATGCCACTCTCTCACTTTATCACAGCTTACCCTTCCCCCTCCCCATATCCAAAAGTCCATTCTCAGGTAGGTCTGTGTCTTTATTCCCGTCTTACCCCTAGGTTCTTCATGACATTTTCTTTTTTTCTTAGATTCCATGTATATGTGTTAGCATACGGTATTTGTCTTTCTCTTTCTGACTTACTGGTTGAGTGTCTTGAACTGCTCAAACTTTAAGGTCCATCACCTCTAATTTCCACCTTACCAAAACCTCAGACAAGAAACAGGAGAAAGGGTAGTGCCATCCATAATTCATTCCCATCACACCTACAAAAATAATCACAAGGAACTTGTGTGGAATACCAATTCTTTTGTATTACGAAGGCAGTTTTCAAAATTAAATGGTATTGGTTCATTTGGTTGTTTAATAAATATCTTGCAAATGCCTATAATAAAGCCAAATACCAAACTGACCATTTAAGTTGCAGAAATTTTTACGTTCTTGATATTTTACTATTTTAAAGTAACAGTTTACATTTGAGTGCTTACCATAATATATGATACCAATAAGCTCCCTAGAAATCTAAACATTTATAAAATACACCAAATGCTACTGTCTCATGCCTTGCTTTGCAATCCTGGATTGCTTTCTAATATGGAGATGATGTAAGAAATATAATCTAGATATCTCTTCTACAGGATCACCAGCCATGTCTCAACTAACTTGCATCAGTGGAGACTCTCAGGACATACATATTTATTTATTATAAAACTCTTCGGTACTGATCATTAGGTAATTCTGGTAAATGTTGGCGCGTAATAATAGTTAAGAATGTCAACCCCACTTCATTTCAGCTTGATACGCTGCAGGAAAGCACAAATTAGATGAAAGCAATTTCCCCAAGAACAACTCACTTCCTTGAGATGAGAGATAAACTTGGATGAACAATGATTTGTCACAATTTATTTTTGAGGGTAGTGGTTTAAAAAAAGTGCTAATGTAATCTTTTCAGAATGAATCCTTTTAAAAATGCATTAATTCTCCAGTGAATATAGCTTATAATTAAAAACCTATACATATAATTTTACTTTCCTAAATTTTTACATATGACCATATATAACAAATAATGAAATCTTAAAATCTTCGTAATCTTTAAAATTTGATGGCCTTTAAAGCTGAATTTGCATTTGCTGAGTCTGACAGATTATTCTTAGTGACTCTATTGGGTACCACCAATTCAGATTCAACATTATTTCTGCAAGTCTCAGAAGCATTAAGTTTTGTGAATGGATAGAGGGTATTAGCATCCTGGTTGTTTTTCACTACATTGAGATTACCAGAGAACCTGAATGTGAAAGATCATGGAGAGGAGTGTAAGAAATGGCACTAAAGGTATCACTGACTTCTCTCTATTGACTCAGATTCTGCAGTATACAACAGAAGGAACAAAGCAGGTTCTGTTGCCGCTACTGTTGCAATGACCAAGGATCCTCAGTCTCATAACCATTGCAGTCCATTGTTTAAGATGTGAGCTTGTTGTTGCTTATTCAGGCAAAAGTCAGAATGCTTATTTGTTTTATGTCTGTTTTTTAATGAGGGTTTGATTAGACAGCAATAAAGACAAAAGAAAATAGGAGAAATGTTTATTAATAGGTCCCTCCATCCCTATCAACCAAAGAAAAGGCATACCTTAAAATATTCTTGTGAAATGTCTAGGATGTGTCTGTCTGTGTTCTTGCAACCCTTCACCTTTAAGTAGCTTTTCAAAAATATGTTATAAACATGTTGCTTCACCCTTGCCCTTTTAGCCTGTTAATGTCTAATTTAAGTAAAGCAGGATGCAATCCCCAGCAAGTTATCTCTTTCTCCTTTTTTGGACCATGCAAATCAAAACAGTCTTCTTCTAAGGAGGGTAGTGAAAAGTTTTGCCAGTTGTGTTCATACTTCAGCTATTCCAACACTCTTTAGTTTAGCTGAAATGAGACATTCTCATCTTTGGGCTTTAATTATTCTGTTTCAAAATAAATTTTAAAAGATACTCTAAAGAGAAACTAAGAAAAAAAAATAAAATAAAATATTTACCATAATGCAGGTACATAAATATTAACTAAAAATAGTTTTAGATTAAAAATTAATCTTTTTTGTTTTAAAAATTGATCTAATTAAATTTAAGATTAGGCTGGATAGAAATGATCCATTGCTGAAGCTTAAAAAAAAAACTAGCTATAAATGTTACTAGTTTTCCACACTGTTGTTACAAGACTTGACTGACATCCGTGATGTATTCTGTAATATTTTTGAAATGATGAAATGTGTGATCGAGAGACTTGAAATATTTCAATACTTCTGTATAGGAATTTTCTTCCATGAACTAGAAATGAAAAAGTGAGAATGTTTCCTTGCTCAAATCACATTAAATGGATTCCCTTATATTACTTGCATTCATTTTTAAGATAGTCATAAATGGTTACATAAAATACAGGAATACTATCTGTTGAAGAAGTTTATGGTTTTTATAGTCAATGTATGTATTCCAATTATAAATGTTTCTGCATAATCTCTGACCCAACAATACCATTCCATGCCACTCCAAGAATTCTTCCATCAAAAGTAAAAGCTCCAGCACATAAAGACATGAACCTCTATGTCCATTACCACATTTCTTGAAATCATAAAACTGTTTGGAACTTAATAAATGTTTATCAATGGGTTTTGACTGAATGAAATTATGGCTCACTCATAGTACACATAACTGGGCATCTACTAAAGGTAATATGGTAGTGATATGTGCTAGATATCATTAATATAATAGAAACACAATGTACTAAAAGTGTTTTGCAACTAAAAATCACTATACATTGTATGGCTTTACAAAGGAATGAAATGCTGACACATGCTATAACATGGATGGACTTTGAAAACATTATGTTAAGTGAAAGAAGCCAGACACAAAAGGACAAATATTGTATGATTCCACATATATGAGGTAGTTAGAATAGGCAAATTATAAACCCAGAAAATAGAACAGAGTGAACCGGAGGCTAAGGGGAGGGGAGAAATAAGGGCTTATTGTTTAGTGAGTACAGTTTCTGCTTGGGATACTAAGAAAGGTCTTAACATGGATAATGGCAATGGCTGCTCAGCATTGTGAATGGACTTAATACCAATAAATGATACACTTAAAATGGATAAAATGGTAAATTTTATGTTATGGGACATTTTACCAAAACAACAATAAAAATATACTATAAAATAAAGTAAAAATTTACCTCTTACTAGGCGTATTATGAAGTTTGCATAAAATTGCACTTATTTTAGGAGCTTATATGGTTATTATCATATTTGGGGACGCGTAAAGACATCAACAGCTTAAGTAGTCCTCTTGAGTTCTTTCTCTCCATCTTTCCAACCCGGTTTTTTCTAGATTAATGGTTTTGTCACGCCTCTGAATACTAGCGTCAGTAGGAACGCTAGCTAGTGCTGGTTTCCTTAAGTATCAGCTAAAAATTTTAATGTATTTTTATGCTGGTAATTGTTTTAGAACCTGGGAGGGATGTCATTGTTTTCTTAACTTGGCAAAAGCAAATATATTACTGTAGACAGCATTACTAGAAAGAAATAGTAACTTTGAAGTAGACGTATGTCCATCCTAAGAAAACTGAATGTATTTCACACTAGACCACACCACTCAACTGCTGGCAATGTTCTTCTACATACTTGGCAGTATAGTGCTCTAAGTCTGAGAACTGTTTCTTTTTTGTAAAAATGGTTTTGATTGGAAAACCCTGAATAAATCATTTGGAATGTGTAACGTTTACAGCTCCTTCTGGGATTCCTTTTCCATGAATCAAGGTTCTTTGATTCACTATTCTCCTTGGCACTTGCTTCCTAGACATCTCAGCAGCCTTTGTGCCAGTGCTAATGAACAGCTCCCATTTTAGGTCCTAAAGCAGGGAGAACAATAAAAGGAGAACCTCATTTCAAGTACCAGAAATGTCTGGGCTATAAAGGACACACATATTGTCAAAGTAAGCCCAGAGTGGGCTGACATCACCAAGGTCATTCCTGGCTCCACACCCCCCCCAAGGAGGAACAACGAACAATTATTTGGAAACAGGACACTCTTTGAGAGGATCCTAAAACATGGAGGTGAGGCTGAAGCACCCCCGTGCACCACAGAGACCAAGACAGACTGCATTAGAAGGGTGAGAGAAGGAGCTACGCGTTGACCACATTGCCCCTCCCCCAGGCCAGTGGAGCACCATGGGTGAGGTCTCCCCTGAACCTCTGGTTCCTCCAGTAGGAGAAGAGAACTGGGGGACAGCAAGCACTACCACTAGCATTGGGGTTGCTTTGTGGGAGCCACTGCTCTAATCTGCTCCACTGGGATTGCAGGGAAATCTGCAGGGTTTGACCACTAAAAGTTGGACTGTGATGAAGGGGGAAGGGGCATGCAATAGCCAGCACATGGATTGTGACAGATGGAATTCATACCTGCAGTGCCCAAGTAGTGATCATAACTGGCATCTTTGCTTATCTACAGAGCCAGGTTGGCGGGGCACTACAACCAGGGAACTCAGCAGGGTACAGATCCACCTGATACGTATCTGGCCCTTGAGCCTGGTTTGCCCACACCCAGGGAAAGAGCAGAGTCACAGCCCATCCACTGTGGAGAGTGTCTTCTGGCCATCTGACCAAAAGGGCTGGCAATAAATCCTGGAAGCTATTTGGCCCAGTCGTGCTCCAGCCGCTCCAGCCAAGTGGCAGGCAGCCAGAGCTCATCACTGGCTCTGGTACAAAGCAGAGCCAGTACCAGGTGTGGAGGGATCCTGTATCGTGCACAGGCAGGGAGATTAATTCATATCCAAGGCTGAGAGTAGCTCCCAGATCCTCCCAACTCGGGAGCCTGTTTGAGAAATTAAGAGTAGCCTGCAGTGGCCCCTCCTCATCCCACCCAGGCAAAGGAACTGGGACTAGCCCCATCCCATCTGCTGTGGATGTACTGTGGCCCATCTGACTAGAAGGATTGGTGACAACTCCTAGAAACCATGCGGCCCAGCAGTGCTCAAGCCTAGAGAACCGTAGGCAGAGCTGAGAGTCTGCAAAGCAAAGCCAGTGGCCTTGTTCAGCCACAGAACGTGGGGTGTGGATCAGCTTGAGTTAAGACAACAAAGAGCTTTACTGGCTTTAGAGCTGCTTCTTCTGCTGCACCCAGGCAGGAAATCTAATTCATAGCCCTACTCATCACTGAATACAGCCTTCAGCATGTCCAACTGGGGAACCTAACCAGAGAGCATGGGAAGCTGTACAGCCCATTAAACAGCCCTAGATACAGTGGCACTTGAACAGACAGCACAGCCTGTGGCCTCCCCCATCTGCAGGGCAAAACCAGTGTCCTCACCTGACCAGGGAATTAAGTGCACACTCTGGCCTGATTTGGGTTCCCAAACAATGAACTATACAGGCTCTGGGTCCTGTCCAGAGCCAGGTCCTATACAGGCTCTGATTCTCTGCCACGAAACTAATTCCTAGCCCCATCTACTACTACTACCGAATATAATACCCAGTAAAGTCTGGAGGAAGACCCCAATTACTCAAATATGCAGATACCAATGTAAGGAATCAAGGATCACAAAAATTAGGCAAATATGACACCACCAAAGGAAAGTCATAAAACTCCAATACCTGACCTTAAAAAAATGAAGATCTATGAACTATCAAAGAATTCAGAATAATCCTCCTAAGGAAGTTTAGTGAACTACAAGAAAGCACAGACAACTAAGTGAAATTAGGAAAACAATGCATGAACAAGACAAGAAGTTTGACAAGGAAATAGCAACATCAAAAAAACAGGAACACTAGATTTTAAAAATACAATAACTGAACTGAAGAATTCAATAGAAAGTTTCAAAGGTGGATTCGACCATGCAGAAGAAAGAATCAGCAAACTGGAGGTTAGGACATTAGAAATTACCCAGTGAAAGGAACAAAAAGGAAAAGAATAAAAAGAGTGAAGAAAGCCTATGGAAATTATGGGACACAATAAACTAAACAATGTTCACGTTATGGGAATTCCAGAGGAAGAAAAGAGAGAGAGAAAGGGGGAAAAAGGTATATCTAAAGCAATAATGGGTGAAACCTTCCCAAACCTAGGATGAGAAATGGACATCCAGATCCATGAAGCCCAATCAAGCCCAAATAGGTTGAACTCAAATAGGGCTACACTGAGACACATTGAAATTAAATCGTCAAAAGTTAAAAACAAAGAAAGAATTTTAAGACCAGCAAGAGAAAAGAGAGAAGTTACATACAAGGGTACCCTGGGGTGGTTGGATACTCACATGTAAAAGAATGAAATTGGACCAATATCTTATACCACTCACAAAACTAACTTGAATTGGGTTAAAGACTCAAATGTAAGACCTGAAACTATGCAACTGCCAGAAGAAAACATAGGAATAAAGCTCATTACATGGGTTTGGTAATGACTTTTTGGATATGACACTGAAAACACAAACGACAAAATAAAAAATAAACAAATGGAACTATATCAAACTAAAAAGCTTCTGCACAGCAAAGAAAAGCAAAACCAAAATCTACAAAGTGATTGAAAAGACAACCTATAGAATGGGAAAAAAATATTTGTAAACCATATATCTGATAAGGGTTAATATCCACAATAAATTAAATATTCAAACAAATCAATAGCAAAAAAAAAATACCCAATTAAAAAATGAGCAAAGGACCTGAATAGACATTTCTCCAAAGAAGACACACAGAAAGCCAACAGGTACATGAAAAGATGCTCATTACCACTAGTCATTAGGGAAATGCACATTGAAACCACACTGAGATATTACCTCACACCTGTTAGAACAGTCATCCTCAAAAAGTCAACAGATAACAAATGCTCGTGAGGATGTGGAGAAAAGGGAACCCTTGTGCTGTTGGTGGGATTGTAAATTGGTAAAGCCAGTATGGAAATCAGTATGGAGGATCCTCAAAAATTAATACTAGAACTACATATATCTAGCAACTCCACTTCTGGGAATATATCCAAAGAAAATAAAAACACTAACTCAAAAAATATCTGCACCCCCGTGTTCATAGCAGCATTATTTATAATAGCCAACACGTGGAAACAACCTAAGTGCCCATTGATGGACAAATGGGTAAAGAGGTTGTTTTATATATTTATAGATATATACATATCATATGTACATACACACACACACACTGAAATATTATTCATCTATAAGAAAACAAAGAAATGCTACCATTTGAGACAACAGAAATGGACCTTGAAGGCTTTATGCTAAGTTCGATAAGCCAGAGAAAGAAAGACAAACACTATATGATCTCACTTATATGTGGAACCTAAAAAAAAAAGAAAACAATCATAGAAAAAGAGATCAGACCTGTGGTTACAGGAGACAGAGGGTCAGGGGAGGGGAAATTGGAGGAAGATGGTCAAAGGTACAAGCTTCCAATTGTGAGATAAATACATACTATGGACATAACGTACAACACGATGACTACAGCTAACACTGACGTGTGATATATAGAAAAATCGTTAAGAATACATTCAAAGCATTCTCTTCACAAAAAAGTATTATTTGATCTCATTTATATAAATTTCTATGTTTGTGTGAGAGAGAAGGACAGAATACAAAAATGCAAAAAGAAAAGTTGTCAAGTACGAAGCTGCTTAGGTTTATATCTCAATCTATAACAGATAACAATTTGTTTAATTTTAATAGGTACAAAAATAAATATTAAGCATAGAACAAGCAAAAAGAAAAACTGAGCCCAGCGCAGATGTCCTTAAAGCATTTGCAAAGGAGGCCTTTATTAGGTCTGTAAACACCTGCAATTACAGGCAAAATTCTATGTGTGTGTGTTGTGTATGTACTAGGGGAGTGGATGCATAGCCTTTATTGAATTATTCAAGGGGATGTTAAGACCCAAAAGTTTAAAAAGCGCTGGAAAGCCTGATCACAAAACAATTTTAAACTACTCTGATTATGTTTTTGTAGTTTTCCTTCACCCGTTAACACTTCAAAGAACAGCATGTTAATGTGGAAAGAATCTCTGCCATTTAGGTAAGATCTCTGAGTCTCAGTGTAAACTTAGCATATAGTAGAAGGATGAAATTATATACCATAGATGAATGTACCTAGCAGAGTGCTTTAAAACTAGTACTTATTTATGCAAGACATCTTCCCCTGCTTACTTGTTTTCAGTAGAATGAGAGCATACTGAAAGCTGGTACAATGTCTTCTTTAACGTTTTGTTTTGTAACGCTTACTGTGCTGTTTGATGCGGATGAGCCAATATCCACTTAAGGGCATGTAAGCTCACAATAACTTTTGTTGAATATAACTGTTTGAATGTACTTTCACTATATTATTATATAGGGATTTTAAACTAAAACGCACTTGCACACATTATTTAGAGCCTAACTTGGATATTAGAGTAGGTGGATATACACCCCCGGAAAATAATAGCTAATTTCTTCACTAAAATCCAATTGCTGAACAACTACTTTGAATATACATAGCTAGGCACTGTATTATGAGTTGCAGGTAATAAAAAGTTGTTAGTCAAAGACTCTGCTCTCTAGGGTTATTTTAGAACAGCAAATCATGTTCAAACTAAAGGATAGACCAAAATAGAAAGTGCCATAGGAATTTAGACAAGGGAGAAACACATCTGAAATGAGAAAGAAGGTGGGTATGGGGAAGGGTTCATGGAAGAGGCAGTGTATGATGTGAGCAAGGTTTCACCGTGTAGCAGGGTGAGTGAAAGGAACAAATGAAGACATATAGTCGTGACATCATGAGGCACAAACTACAAATAAATATCACTTGTTCTAGGCTGGTCTTGAGGTAATTTAAGGGGATTAGTGAGAAACTAGATAAAGAGATATCTCTTTATATATTACTTATTATAATACTTTTGAACACAAGTATTTAATGTAAAAAAAAAGAACAATATAGGGATAGGAGATTAGGAGGTACAAACTATTATTATAAAATGAGCTATAAGGATATATTGCATAGCACAGAAAATATAGCCAATATTTTATAATAACTATAAATGGAGTATAACCTTTAAAAATTGTGAGTCACTATATTTTACACCTGTAACTTATATAATATTACACATCAACTATACGTCAATTAAAAGTGCTATTTTAGTGAATAAAACACTAAGCAGTAAAATTTTTAAAAAAGAACTTAGAAGAGAACTTAAAAATAAAGACATAAAAAACAGGTTGAGGGCTTCCCTGGTGGCGCAGTGGTTGGGGGTCCGCCTGCCGATGCAGGGGGCGCGGGTTCGTGCCCCGCTCCGGGGGGATCCCACGTGCCGTGGAGCGGCTGGGCCCGTGAGCCCTGGCCGCTGGGCCTGCACGTCTGGGGCCTGTGCTCCGTCCGCGGCGGGAGGGGCTGCAGCAGTGAGAAGCTCACGTGCCGCAAAAAAAAAAAAACAACAAAAAAAAAACAGTTTGAAACAGCGCAGAAATCTGGCAATTAAGAGGCCATTGAGAACTTTCAAAATAACACTTTTTCTACCCATTCTCAGTGGAGGCAAAGCCTTATTAATCCTACTATTTCTTTTGCTGTTTTTCAAAATCTCAGGATAAGTCTATTTCAATTGTAGCGAATGGCAGTAATGCAGCACCAGAAAATGCCTTTTGTAAGGAGAGGGCAACTTTGAATCCTAAATCGGTACTCAAGTCTTAAATTACTGATAACACTGACCACCCACCAGACTAAATGTTGTTTTTTACGTGATTGGAAAGCAACAGATTGATTTCAATTCTGTCTTGTGAAATCTACAAAAAAGGTCCTACAGTTCATTTAGCAAGTAATAGCGGTACATCCTTCTATTTGGTATTACTCCTCCTTAACACGGGGCAAGTAATTTTTCCTTTCTCTGGGAAACGTTTTGAAAAAAGGAAATAGAGTCATAAATCAGTTTCGGTTAGGAAATCAACTATGTCTACCTAGGGCTTTGAATTTACAAACTTTCCTCAGAAACTGTTTAAATATAAGGAAGTCCAAATTCAGAAACACCTTAAATTTAATTATCTTAGTTGCACTAAAATAACAAATTATATTTTCTATCTTGTTTTCTTTCTTCCCCAGAAGTTTTCTCCAACCCTAATCCATAACTTAGTGCATCCATCTCACCTATAAAATCACTGGCAGGTATGATGCCAGCTTTGGCGGCTCCAGTCCCTTAATCCTGCCCCATTTCTTGCCAAAGAATTCAGTTTCTTCAGAAACCAACTAACAGGCATTTCAATTTCTAACCATCATTAGCATATTTTCATGTACTAATACTCAACATAAAAACACCTCTTAAAATTACAGAAATTTTTACTGTACTTAAGATCAATTGCACTAACCTGTATTTCATAAACCTTGGGCTACTTTCTTAAAAATGAATTATTATTTTAATATGTTTTTCACTTATGATTCAGAATAATTATTCATATAATTAAATATTTTACAATTAGGTAAGAAAGGTGGAAAACAGTCTTGCTATTCTTGTTCTTTGTTCTCTCTTCTAGTTGGTGTGCCTGAGTCAAAATTTTAGAATATTGAAAATTTAATATTTCAAACCCAAACCACATTTAAAGATAATAATAACAACCAGCCAAAAAAATTTCGGTCCAGAGGTTTGCATGGTCCGGGGAAATGTTCTTTGAGTGGGCCATTTGGAGTGGGATTTGCCCACCCCCCTCCACTCCTTCTGCCTCATATACTGAAGATAGAGACAAAGAAACCAACTCAAATCTTTCCACAGTGTATTTATAAATAGAGAACTTGTAACCAGAAAAACAATAATGATATATAATAGAAGTAACATGATTTTTCAGAACCAGTATCTTGTCCTAAAAGCAGTATTTAAAAAAGAAGGTAAGGGGCTTCCCTGGTGGCGCACTGGTTGAGAATCTGCCTGCTAATGCAGGGGACACAGGTTCGAGTCCTGGTCTGGGAGGACCCCACATGCCGCGGAGCGACTAGGCCCGTGAGCCACAGCTACTGAGCCTGCGCATCTGGAGCCTGTGCTCCGCAACAAGAGAGGCCGCCACAGGGAGAGGCCCGCGCACTGTGATGAATAGTGGCCCCCACTTGCCACAACTAGAGAAAGCCCTCGCACAGAAATGAAGACCCAACACAGCCTTAAATAAATAAATAAATAAATAAATAAAAAGAAGGTAAGAAGGTTAGCTATAAACCCTGGCCCTCTTTTTCATTGATCTCCTATTTTAATTTGTTAAAATAAAATCCATGGCCTTTTGAGTCAAACTGTATCTTTAATTTCAGATTTAAAGATAACAAATCTCTTTTTAAATGGAATATTGGCACACAGACACCACACAGTCTGGCTTATTGCAACTGTTCTCTGTTGGTGAAGTGGCACATTTGCTATCCCCACCATAGCAATCTTCACCATTACACAGAATAGCATTCAATTGTACATCCCTAGGTGGGCAAAAAGAATGGGCACTTGAGCTCAGCGGCAAGGTGTTTGTGGGGAAATCCTAGGTCAGAACCCCTAAAAGGGGAGACTAACATGAGGATGCCCAAATAACCTGAGGTTTACCTTGACCACCTCCCCTGGCTTTCTGACTGTGGGAAAAGCCTCTCTAGAAACTCTTTTGAGGTTATTGGGGGAATCCTAGGACAAACACACTGCTTGCTTTTGCAGGAGGACTTGCCCCATACCCTACCCAGCTAGGTGTCTCACAACCTAGCTGGACTAAAAAAGCTTCAAGAAAAACGGGATAGACTGACATTTGCATTTCTACTTCCACCTATTCTTAAGCACGTGGAGCAAAATATGTAGCTATAGCCCTCTTTCTCACATCCCAACAGATTCTGCTGTCCTCCAAACCCATCTGGTAGCTGCACTGACTACAATGAAGGGAGTTATCGGAAACCATGTTGGTACTGGGCTTAAAGGAGTTTTCATGCCATGCATTTTGGGGAAGGACACAGATAATAGTCCAAACGTGGTATAAGGCAATGCCCATTCTGGGTCCTTGAAAAGTCAGTCACGGAACAGAGGTGGTGGACAGGAGCTGACAAGAGCCGGCTTGTTAATGGGCACAGCATCCCCGGAGCGGGGTGGGGGGGGGGGGGAATCAATGAAATGATTGACAAGAGAAGATGGTAAATGAAGGGAGAAGTGGGGACAAGCGCTGCTCAACCCAAGCTGAACTCCAGGAGGTAAGTTTCTCCTCTAATTTGAGATTCTTTCTAAAGGTTCAGTATTAAAGTGGGTGTTTGACGTTGAAATGTGCAGACCCATTCTGATAACTGGAAAGGGAGAAGACTGAGGAAGGCAAAAGGAGAGGGAAGATTTCCGATTACTTCTCCAGGCTGCTGACAAGAACCTGCTGCTCACAAACCAGAAATTAACCAAGCGAAGGTGGAAGGTAGCAACGTAAAAGTGCAACTCAAATTATTTTACATTCTGAATCCTCTTCAATATCTAAGCGAGTGTGACATAGCAATGGTTGATTATCTTAAGATTACAGAGGCTGACCGCCTTCTTTGTTTGCCCAGTAACACCGCTCCTCCAATAATCTCAAGCACTTGGCTGATTAACATTTCAATTCCAGTTGTTGCTCCTTTTCCCATTGCAGAAGGCGGCAGGGATATTCCCCGTCTTCCCTCTGTATTACAAACCCCATTACTCACCAAGCAGAAAGCACCGCGCAGTGTGGCCGACGCTAATAATAGCCGGGCTGCTTACCTTCTCCGGAGGGATCGAATCAGCTCATGTCCCCGGCGCCGGCTGCCCCGGGGCCGCAGTGCCGCCGCGCCGGGTCTGTGCGTGGTCAGCTCGGCCGGCCGCCACCACACCTGCAAGCTGCAGCAGCTGCTTGCGCCGCCGAGCTCCGGCCGCAAGAAGTCATCCCCCGCGCCGGGCCGGATCGCCACATGCCGCGCCAGCCGCGGGGGGAGAGGGACCTCTACCGGCTGCGGGGACCGGCTCCTGGAAACTGCGCTCAACGATCGCTACCCTTCCCGGTTTTAGGGTTATTTTCTAGGAATGCTTTTACAGAAGAAGCGTCGCCGGCTGGTGGACCGAGAGAGAAGAGCCAGAGTGACTTTCTCTGCAGAGTTCCTTTCCTCTGAGCGCTCCCCTGTCACTCCCGCGGCATGGACAGCTCCATTCCTCTGTTTGGGTTTTCCACCCTCTTCATCTTCCTTATCTGTGCTGTTCATTTCGCTGAATTTGAGAGTGGGATTAGCTTTTAAGATATCATTCAAACACTCCGAAAATATTTTAAACTGGCGACTAGTTTTTCTAAGCCCCTTGTAGCAAGCTCCACTTTCCCCCAACACACGCACACACACACGCATACACACACACAGTTACTCGCACGTACACACCCAGCCAAACCACTCACAATGATGAAAGCTGGGGCCTCTCGCCCTCTTGCCTACGTAATGGAACAGGAAACTCCCAAAGGAGTGGGGAAGTAGGACCGGCTAGCGAAAGCACTCGAGGAAAGAGAGAGGGGTCGCCCCAAGATTTTGTTGCTGTTTAGTGGTGTCCTTAGTGGACAGCTCTGACCCTAACCCAACTCTAACCTCTAACCTCCTGGCCTCGCCCCAGGTAGAATGGCTGGTCTGATGACAGCTGTAACATTTGGAAACCAAGAAGCTGAAGCCACATTAACAGATGGCTGCATCTCTTTCTTTCCCGAAGGATATATCAGAATTGGCTTTAAGAATAATATTAGCGTATACGTATATAATAAGCCCTTTCCTTCTCTCTTTAAATTGGCACCAGCTATTAACAGGTTTCTCTCTCTCTCTCTCATCTTCCTCCCTTCCTCCTTCCCTCCCTCCCTCTCCTAAGCTGACCAGATCATCAGTTTCCGGACTTAAGGGGGAAAAACGGCCAAGGATGTGCTCTCTTTACAGCTGAACCAGGGTTTATTTTCCCAGTGTTGAGCCATTCCCAAGTAGAGAGGCTCTTTAACACTAAGGTTCTCTGTGAGTGAACTTCTCACATTCAGCTTGCTTTTGGAATTGCCCATCACTAGGTCCAGGCCAGTTTTATCCTTGGATTTGTCCAGCAACCTAAACAGTATAATTGCACAAGGCCAAGGTACAGAATGTTTTTAAGTGCATTGGTTGTTTACCCTTGTGATCCTCTCGCTGACTGACAGCTGCGGTTCCCTGTGGCAGCCCAGCATTAGAAGAAGAATATCATATTGCATGATAGCTGAGAAAAGATCAAAATTCAAAATTCGAAATCAGGTTTCTAATGAATGTGTATTGCTTTTGTACCACAGTAGTCAAAAAATTTTAAGTTGAATCATCGTTAAGTCTGGGGGTGTCTGTGTGTATATATATATATATATATATATATACACATTCAAAATTCTAAGAATATAATATATAATGAAATATAATATATCCTACTATATATATTACGCTAAGAATGTATATGTATGTGCATACATATGTATGTATTTATGTATGCATTATATATATATATATATTCTTAGAGTGTTCATCTAGCTTAGACCCTCACTCTGGATTTTCTGTTTTGTTGGAAATAATCTATAGTTCCAGATGATTAGTTAATAACACAACACAGAACATTACTAATTTAAAAAATTAGTTCCTTTTTCATAAGTCACTGTTTTTTTAACAAAAAATGTAAAAAAGAAAAATGAGTTTGAAGACTTCTTTGCTGTGGGCTGACTTTTGATATAGGCATGAAGATATGTTCTTGCCATCTCTTTGTTTCATAACATGTTTTTAACAAATATCTTTCAAATTCAAAGCCACATAATCCAGAAGCATGGAATAATAGCGTTATAAGTATGATTGTATTTGACTGAACTGCACAGAAAGCAATACGTTCACGGTTGGATGTTGAAAAGGCACCTAAAAAAGGTAGAGTATCCATTAGTCCAGAATAAATGTGGGATTTTTCCAAGGATATACCTAGCACAGAGGCAAGCACTTTAAAAGACATTTTCCTGCTTGTCTGCTCTAAATAATTTGCATTATCTTCAGCATGGTGTCAGTTCAGGAAATATTTACACCTACAGAAGGGTAATGTAGGTATAGATAGATTCCTATAATTTTATTTTAATCACTTCATCTTTATCAGCTTCTGGAAATGGAAATTTTTGCCTGGATTACATTAAGTTGTATAACTGTAGAAACTAATGATAGACATGGTTGAAAATCCTTTTGAATAGACTGTCTTCTATATGGACAAAATCATACATGGATTTTGAAATTTGAAATGGAGATAATACTGTTAATTGAACTGGTGCCCCTCATCTCCAGATGAAGAAACCAAGGAACAGAAAGGTTAATACTTAGAGCTAGTTGATGGTGATGCTGGACTAGAATCTAGGAGGACTCTTAGGTAATTGTCAAGTAGTTTTTGTTTGTGTACACATTTTTTTCCTTCAGAGAAATAAAACCAACACGTTTTGTCTGCTGAATAAAAATAAGAGGGTCCTCATTTCAGAAACAAAATCCAATTTTGTATTACTCTAAATATAATATATGGGGTTTTTCCCCTTCTAAAATTTTCATCAAAGATGGAAAATACTAAGATATACTGTGTTTCTTGTTTACCAGCCTGTACCTTTATCTATTATAGAAGTGAGAAAAATAACATAAATGCAATAATAAATTTGTAATTATTAACAACTTATTGATGTCTTTTAATAAACTCCTGAATAAATATTGTTTTATTTCAATTTTACAGTATGATATTCACATGAGAAAAACAAGATTTAATACGTGTATGTATAAGTATACACACATGCATATATACATATATAATCACACACATATATATACATATATAGTACATGCACATACATATATACATATACCTCACACATATACATACATATATTTTACTTGGGTACACACAAAAATACATATACACACGTAAAATATCTATTATTAGCTACCTAATATTTGTAAAGTAGTTAGAGCTTTTAATATCTCTAAGGCTCTCAAAACAGTATCTGGCATACTGTAAGCATTACAGATGTGCTTCCTTTTAGTTATGTTGATGTAGTATATACAAAAGAATTTTAAAAAGTCTCTACAATAGCTGCAGTATTTCAGAAAATATTACATCTGTACCAGTCAGTAACTAATAAGTAATGAATGAGTGGTATGGAAAATAAGTCTTGTGGAAGTTTAGAAGAAGGACAAGTTGCTTCCAGATGAAATTGTCAGGGAATACTTTACAACAGAAGCAGGATTTGAGCTGCACTTTGAAAAATGGGCAGGATTTGGATAAACAGAGCAAGAAGGGTTGGGTTGAGGAGTGTTGTAACAGAAGTAAAGTGTAAAGGCAGAGTTTAATTTTCATTCTTCTCTGCCTCAGGGTCGATGAGAGGAGATAAATATATTTAAGCATGAAGCCAACGGGGAAGTCTCCTTTCTCGCTTTCCCTGACTTTTGAACTCTCTCCCAATATCACTATATTTTTCAAAACAAAGATCCCTGGGAAATTCTCCTTTCTATTATACTCCCTGGGACAAAGATATGTTCATATCTGTTGCTTTTAAAATAACATATTCCCATTGTTATGATACAATTTTATATTTACAATGTTGAAATGAAAGCAAGTGTGTGTGTGTGTGTGTGTGTGTGTTCTTTATAACCTGGGTTTCTCTAGTGCATAAAGAAACAAGGAAGCTGTACTTCTTTTCTCTGTCAGAGTAGAGTGAAAGGTATCCTCCTTACTCAAGCAAAATAGCAAAGTATAGCTGGGCATCAGAAGCTGCAGAGCTTACCGAGTTTAATAAACTTCACCTATGAGTAATATTCCGTTGTCTATATGTGTCACATCCTCTTTATCCACTCATCTGTCGATGGACACTTAGGTTGCTTCCATGTCCTGGCTATTGTAATTAGAGGGGTGGGAGGGAGATGCAAGAGGGAAGAGATATGGGGATATATGTATATGTATAGCTGACTCACTTTGTTATAAAGTAGAAACTAACACACCATTGTAAAGCAATTATACTCCCATAAAGGTGTTAAAAAATAAAATAAAATAAACTTCATGGAATTCGGGCCACAAGAGAGTGGCTATGGAGATATTTCTCTCGGAAAACAATACTCTATTCTCCATCTTCAAACAACTCTGTTACCTATATCATCTTCACTGGCAGGGGACACACTCTTGTATATATTGACTAATGAAAGGTATGTCAAGTAAGGACCTCCAAATATATACTCCTCCATAGAAGAAATGAGAACACTGGCAAAAACTGTCAAAATCAATATTTTCAGAACCCTGAAAATTAACCAATGATTTTCAACAATCCAGGGAATGATTATCCAAGAAAAATGGTTGAATCTTGAAATGAAGAGCAAGCCTTGTAGGGCTTTAACCTGCTCTATCCCCCTGTCCTTAACTCTGTGGTAGTCCTGAAAATGGAACAGCCTTACAACTACTATAGCTGGAAAGCCACCAATCTAGCAGCAACGTTTGAGGGAGCAGAATCAATTTGAAGTATCCCAAAAGCCCCACACACATGGAATTATTACTATTTGACTTACCTGGCAGGTCTATGAAAAGCTCTATTCTCGTGTCTTGATATGATCTGACAGAGTCCTTACCTTGTATGAACAAGCCTATCTACAGGGAAAGTTTCAAGAAAATTAATGACAATTGTTTAATGTCAGTCTGTCTGAAGTAACATTACTGATTGGGACTAATAAGAAGTTCACCAAACAACCTAAAAGGAAAAACTGGGGAATAAGATGTCAAAATGTTGCAGGAAGGGGAACCCCTTCCAGGGCCTGAGAGTGGGCTCTTGTCTAACACTCAGAAATGAATTGTCTGAGGAGACACATGTGCTGACAAAACAAGAGACTTTAGTATAGGAAAGGGGCACCGGGCAGAGAGCAGCAGGGTACGGGAAACTAGGAGAACTGCTCTGCCATGTGGCTTGCAGTCTCAGGTTTTATGGTAGGAGGGTTACTTTCTGGGTTGCCTCTGGCCAATCATCTTGCTTGGCCCATAGTGTGACTCAGGGTCCTACCTGGTGGCACGTGCGTCTCTCAGCCAAGATGGATTCCAGCATGAAGTATTCTGGGAGGTTGGCTGTCTCCTCCCTCTTTTGACCTCTCCCGAATTCTCCCGGTTAATGTTCAGCACCATGTTCCTTATCTGGACTTCCTGCTGTGATACAACTCAGGTAACTGGCCCTGGCCAAAGTGGGGGGTTTCAGTCGGTGATCTCCTGACAACCAGAGGCTTTGAAAAACTTCAACATATTTTGGGAAAATGAGAAGATCACTTTGTATGCATAGGCCTGTGCACACAAAGGCTGTGTACATTCCTGGGAAAGGCCCCAGAAGGCCCTAAGCTCTCCTTTCATCTGACCTGGTAATTCTGCAAAAGCAGAAGTGAAGTCTAAGGTGGAGCTAGAAAATGTCTGCCTAAGAGTTAAAGGTATGCCCCATACACATAGAGAGACCCTTGGCGAAAGTTGGGATATTTAAAGATATTTAAAGAAATCTGTTCAATCATTAGCTGACCATCAAGCTAATTGAGTGGTGACTTCAGTGACCAAACAGGAAAGTAATATATACATTATAGAATTAGTACAAGAAAGTCACTAAAACACAAACAGCTATAACAGAAACTTTGAGTGGGAGTTCTGATTTCCAAAACTGATACATTAATGCAACTCTAAAGGTTTCAATACAAATTATGAGACATGTAAAATAATGAGAAAGTATGGTGCTCACACGGGAAAAAAGTAGTCAACAAGAAGCTATAATATATATGTTTTTAAAAAAAAGAACTAAAGCGAAAGCATATATAAAGAATTAAAGGAAAGAATGAGAACAACATGTGACCAAATAGAGAACACCCACCTGCAGCCCTCTCTAGGCTTCCTGTTCGACCTAAGAGGGAGAAAATTGAGAAATACCACTGAAAGTCATAGGCAGGGATACAGACTCACCAAAAGACCAAGACCTTACCATACAGCCATAGAAAACTTCCTCTCCCACACACCTTACCACCACATCATTTAAACTCCTGTATAATAACAGGAAATACAAGTGAAAGAACTGCATGTCTCAGACCTCATTTAAGAAGTATCTAAGGAAGCCTGAAGATTACAGGAGTGACAGAAACAAGGATATGAGAGGAAATTTTAACCTCTCACTCCTACAGCTAGAGCAAGCAATAAGCACAACCTAAATCCCAGTCAGGTAAACATAAAACTTCACATAGAGGCCAATTTATCTCAGTTCCTTTTACCCAGTACATCATTTCCAGCCTTTAACAAAAATTACAAGAAGTACTACAAGACAAAAAACAAACAAACAACAACAACAAAAAAACACAGCATGATAAGATGAGCAAATATCAGAACTAGACTCATATTTGGCAGAGATGTTGGTATTATCAGACAGGGAATTTAAAATAACTAATAAATACGGTAAGGGCTCGAATGGGAAAAGTGGACAACATGCAAAGATGGATGCATAATGTAAGCAGACAGATGGAAACTCTAAGGAAGAATCAAAAGGAAATGCTAGAAGTCAAAAACACTGTAACAGAAATGAAGTGTGCCTTTGATAGACTCATCAATAGACTGGACACAGCTGAGGAAAGTATCAGCAAGTTTGAAGAAATGTCAATAGAAACTTTCAAAATTTAAATGCAAAGAGAAAAAATAATGAAAAAGACAGAACAGAATATGCAAGAGCTGAGGGACAATTACAAAAGGTGTAACCTATGCATAATGGGAATACCAGATGGCAGAAGAACAAAGGAATGGAAGAAATGTTTGAAACAATAATGACTGAGAACTTCCTGACATTAATGACAGACACCACACCACAAATCCAGGAAACTCAGAACAGAGGGAGGAATAAATTAAAAAGAAAAAAAACACAAAAAAACAAAGCTAGACATATCATATTCAAACTTCATAAAATTAAAGACAGAGCAAATCTTAAAAGAGAAAAACACCTTACCTATAGAAGGACAAGATAAGACTTATATAGAACTTTTATTCAGAAACCATGCAAGCAAGAAGAGACTGGAGTGAAATATTTAAACTTTTGAGAGAAAGAACCCAAAGATCTAGAATTCTGTACCCAGAAAAATTATACTACAAAAATGAAAGAGAATTAATTTTCACAGACAAACAAAAATTGGGGAAATTTGTAGCCAATAGACCTGCCTTGAAAGAAATGGTAAAAGAAGTTCTTCAGACGGAAGGAAAATGATAAAGGTGCGAAACTTGTATCTACATAAAGAAAGAAAGAGCAGCGAAGAAATATGAGGTCACGTTGGTAATTTGAAATCAGCCACAATGGAAGTATGTACATTTGCATGTTACTAATCAGCCATACAGCTGCAATTAACCTTCCCAAATAGTTTGTTAAACTTTTACCAACTCCCCATGTGATATCAGCCTTATTTCTTTTTTTAAAAAGGTGATCATCTTTCAGGACAAAACATGATGAGCTAATAATTTTACTTCAAAGTCTGATTTTATCAGTCCTGTTACTGGGACTCCATCTCCAAATTATGGCAATAGGTAATGGGTTGCCATATTTATAATTCAGTAATCAGTTTCTGCCTTTTTCCTTAGTCTTAAGTTTTAATGTTATTGTTTTTGTTATAATTATTGTATTTGCTTTCCTTATTTTCCTCCTCCTTCATCTATTTCTTATTTTTGTCTTTCCCTTTTATTATTTTTTCTTCAAGAGACAGTGGTATATATGTGGAGATACTGTATCAGGGACTGTCAGCTATACACATTTTTCAAACAGAATTTCTCCCTATATCTTTTTAAGCATTTATTTTTATCTAAAAAATACATTCACATTGTACAAACATCAGAAACCATAAACTATAGTGAATGTATTCCTCTTTTGCTCCCAATCTCTGCCCAATTAATTTCTATCCTCTCCTTCTAACAGGTAATTCTTATTATTACTTGTTTTTTGCTTCCTACACACTTCATATAAATTTTTTAAATGTGTGTACTGGCAAGTTCAAATATCTATTTTTTTCTCTCCCTTTTAAAACATGAATCCTAAATGCTATATTGGATACCACGTACCTTGCTTTTTCACTTACTATATTTTGAGATATTTCCATATAAGTACATTAAAAGTTTATGTTTTGTACATGTACATAGTTTTTAATTGTGTGGATAAAGCGTGAACTACTACTCCTATAGTTTTCCTTCTCAGTAATCGACACTGTCTTTTCATTTGCTAGAATCAGACACTTTACTGTCATATTTGACTCCTCTCTTTCAAATTCCACATCCAGTTCTTCCACAATTCTTGTTGGCTCTACCTTCAAAATATATTCTCCATCAATTCTTTTCTTACTAATTTCACCAATTCTACTTCTATCCCAAGCTATCACTGTATTCCTTGACATCTTTGAGTATCACAGAGCCCCAGAGGCTTATCTGTGAGTTCCTCTGCTTTTGCGAATATGCTCCATGCTCAGTGGGAAAGACTTCACACCCAGGGAGTTCCCCTGTTAACCAGACCAGCTGTACCCCATCTGGATCTGAACCTAATATATTTTACTCTTCTGTCAGTCTGCAAAATTATTCAGACAAGCCAATCACATCCTCAAGATGTGAACTGGGTTGGGGGTGGTCCACTTGTCTCTGGTTACTACAAAGTCTGCCTTCAACAGCCCCTGCTGATTCACTCTTATCCCAAGTGTAACGCTTGTGTTGCCCTGCATAGTGTGTGGAATCCTCCTCTCCCAGGTTATGAGTATGTTTGACTAATAAACTGCTGTCAATCTCATCTGTTCAGAGTGGAATGTCATATCTTCAGCCATTTTGTACTATTTAGGGTATGGGACTCATCCTGCACCAGGGGCATGAATAGGATGTACTGAGAACAATCACCATCTAGTTTAGTTTTCTCTTTCATAACTATCACATTCCCCTCCCGAAATCTACTTTCAATACTGCAATCAGTGTGTTGAAAACATGAGTAATATGTTTCTTTTTTGTTTTTTTTTTTGCAGTACACGGGCCTCTCACTGTTGTGGCCTCTCCCGTTGCGGAGCACAGGCTCCGGAGGCGCAGGCTCAGCGGCCATGGCTCACGGGCCCAGCCGCTCCGCGGCATGTGGGATCTTCCCGGACCGGGGCACGAACCCGTGTCCCCTGCATCGGCAGGCGGACTCCCAGCCACTGCGCCACCAGGGAAGCCCATATGAGTAATATCTTAAAAACGCTCTACTCTAACCCATCCAATGGCTTTCCATCTTGTAGACTAAAAGCTCAAGTCCAAACAGAGCTTACAAAGCCGTACATATTCTAGGCACGCTATTGATCATTGACCCACCCATCTACAGCTCCTGTTCCCATTCAATCTGATCCAGACACACTTGTCCCGTGCTGTTCCTTCTTGGTATGTTTCCAAAGATGGGCCAGTGGCAGCAGGCCATTGAGCTCGATAGAAACCACAGCAGTTGTTTAGATCTTAGATCAATAGACTATTTTTTTTTTAGGGAGGAGTATTTTATCACTGATATTGTTTACACTTGTCAGTTCATGAAGATAATAAACATTTAATCAGTCTTATTATTGATTTAAGATGTTCTGTATACAGTGCACAACTTATTGACTACAACCATGGTGAACTACTTCCACTGACCACACCCTCCTTTGCTATGCCTCTGTTTGCATTTTAGGGTGTTTGCACTGGTATTCCCTTTACCTGAAATCTCTCCTCTGAGTTTCATATGGCTTATATATTCACTTTTATCAGGCCTTTACTCAGATGCCATTTTCTTATTAAGGCCTCTGTTACTACTGTGTTTAAAATGGAAATCTTATTCCCATTCTTTACGTGATTGACATGAAATAGGAAAGGTTTCAAATTCAGAATAAAATGTTTTGTAAATATTTATGTTTTCTCAAAATTCAGATTAGTTTTATTCTACAGCCCCAATTTTATACCCACCTCTAAGAAATCGTAAAAGACAAGCATTTTTATAAAACATTTGTGTTAAATCCAAATGGCTGTCAATTTACTTATATACCTCATTAGACACAAGTTAACCTTCAGACCTTTAACTTTAGAAATGAAGCTGAGATGAGAATATGTGAAGAATAAGGTATGTTTTGCCTCTCCTTCAAGAATTTTGATGCCACTTTCTATTATGGAAACTCCCAGAATGTATTGATAATGATAATTATGATGATAATTGAGTTAGTTACCATAGGCTAGATACATTTTTATATACTTTATTGAATTATTGTAATAATTCCATGAGACTGGTATTATTATGTCCCTATTATAGATGAGAAAAATGAGACCAGAGTTATCAAGTCATTGAACTAAGGTCACCCAGCTGGTAATTGGCTATCAGGGTTTTCACTTAGGTCTACTTCCATCAAAAGCCCTTGCTCTTAAATAGAGCGCTATGCATCCCCTTCGTGGAAGCAAACACACCAGAAGACCGAAAGGTTTGTGTCAATAATATTAGAATATTATGATGGAGTAAACGAGAACACATCTATATTCAGTTTAAGGTAGAAAAACAAAATGTGAAATCTTTTGTTCATAGATTTGGGACTAGCAGTGCAGGGGTCTGTGAACTACAGCCTATTTATTGATGATATGACCTACAAATGTTAGTCATTTGGCAGGTAGAAATACAGCTCCTGATCCAATGTTAATGTAATAAATTTAAATGCTACTAAACATTACTTTGGTAACTGCAAACCAAAGGTCTGCAGTCATTTGCATGAAATGTACAAATAAGCATTTTGACTTACATGTTGTCACAAGCATAAATTCAGTTTACTCTTTCTAAAAGCCAGGACTTGGCTATGAACATTAAAGATGACTCGTATGACCGTGTTAATCTTTCCACCTCATATTTCAATTTTTATGAGAACTTTATTACTAAATAATATATCTCCATGCTCTCCTTTTGTAGCACTACTGCCCATTACTTGTCTAAACTCTACTCTGTCATTACTTTTAGCAGTTTTGTGCCTCGTATACTGTACAGCCTGTGATGCTTGTCTTTCTAATAAATTCTTCATCACTTTCACTATAATCACCTGCATTGCAGCTTCATTCATCTCCTTTCATTCAAAGATCCAGGGAGGCAGCATCCCGCTGAGTAAAAGGTTTTAAAAAACTTAATTGGGCCACAGGAACCTGCTTCTGGGCTTTAGTCAGCGTCATGAAATATTGCAGTTACTAATATAATACTGGTGGCTTTTGAATAACAGATTAATTAGGAACATCCTTATGTAGAGAAATAAATGGAGTATTCATGACATGATTTTCACTGCAACAATAAAATGCAAAAACTCAATACTCAACCAAGTTTAAACCTATCCTGGTTACCTTGATGTGTGCAGGTTTCTGAGACTCAGAAACACACTCCTGCCAGAACCTCTTCATTTAAAATTAACTCATATACCTGTGGCTCCATCTACTACAGTAATTGAAGGTAATGTACTCACAGGTTTTGCCTTCTATCTCAGCTACCCTAGTTAATTATGGTCATTGTTTGGGGCAGAATCCCTTATCATCTAAACTGTGTGTGAACTGACAGCCAACACTCCTCTTTCTTTTCCTTCAGGGAGTATCTTGATGATGTTTGGGGAGAAGGCCAAGACTACCATAATCTAAGAGACAAATATTCTGAAATTATTGACTGTCATAAATGGGAAGGGTGATAGTATCTCCAGCTCTAAATTAGAAAATCCATGAAGAAGAAAGAAATTCCACTGATGGGGGAAAATCTAGGAGTGGGTAGGTACTGGCAAATCAGGTGTGATAATATTTGGGGGTAAACCCAAACTGACCAAATGATCAAGGGGATTTTTCAGTAAAAAATCAATGCATGGTATGGATATATGTACTGAGTTTTAATATCTGCTTAAGAGGTGACTTGGTAAGGAAAATCCCATTTAGATTTTGTAGAGCTTAACTAAGGCTTAAATAAGAATTTAAAACTAAGAATTTTAAGAATCTAACTAAAAGAGAACTTTAGCCAATTAGGCTATTATGTTGTAATTTTAAAATGTGAGTGTGACACCAGCAGTCAATCTGATAAGTAAATCATGGCATAGTTATGCATAGAATACTATAAAAATGAGAATGAACAAATGATATCTCTGTACAAGAATATGGATGAAGATCACAAATGTACTGCTGACCAAAAGGAGCCAGACCTGAAAAAAGATATACTATATTATTCCATTCATATAAAGTTCAAAACCAGGCAACGCTGATTGACTCCTTCAGCCCCAGCTCCTGGAAACCGCTTATCTGATTTCAACCCCTATACAGTAGTTTTGCCTTCTATAAAATGTCATACAAATAGAATCACATAGTACTTAGATTTTTGTATCTGGCTTCTCTCACCTTCAATAGTGTTTTTGAGGTTGATCCATATTGTTGCATATATCAGTAGTTTGGTTCTACTTATTGCTCGTTTAACTCTGTCTCATTGCTGAGAATCTTATCGGATGGATGTGCCATGTGTTATTTATCTATATATTTACCTGTTGATGGATGTTTGGCTTCATTCTAGATTTTGACTACTATGAATAAATCTGCTCTAAACATTTGTGGGGACCTGTGTTTTCAGTTTTCTTTGGTAAATACCCAGGGCTTGGATTGCTGGATCATATGTTTAACTTTTATTTATTTATTTATTTGTTATTTCTTTATTTATGGCTGCACTGCTTGGTTTGTGGGGTCTTAGTTCCCCGACCAGGGTTTGAACCCACGCCCGTGGCAGTGAAAGCGCAAAGTCCTAACCACTGGAACTCCAGGGAATTCCCTATGTCTCTCTTTAGAAGAAACAGCCAAACTCTTTCCCAAAGTGTTACATTTTGCATTTCCACCAGAAATGTATGTGTTCCAGTGGCACTTCATCTTTGTAAACTCTTTGTATCACTTGTTTTTCCTTTGTGTGTTTGTTTTTTTAAGCTATTTTAGAAGCTGTGTAGTGGTATCTCATTGTGGTTTCAATGGAAATTTTCTTAATGAGTAAAATTATTTTAAGCATATTTTCAGGCGATTATCTGCCACTCACATTTCTTCTTTGGTGAAATATCTGTTGAAATATTTTACCCATTTAAAAAATTGTGTTGTTTGTTTATTATTGTGGTAAATGTTTATATATTTTAAATCAAAGTTATTTAATGGATAGATATATGTTTTGTAAATATTTTCTTTTTTCCCTCTTTGTTGTTTTATAAACTATGGCCTTTTTTCTAATTTTAGTACTAATTTTTTTTTTTTTTTTTTTTTTTGCGGTACATGGGCCTCTCACTGTTGTGGCCTCTCCCGTTGCGGAGCACAGGCTCCGGACTCGCAGACTCAGCGGCCGTGGCTCACGGGCCCAGCCGCTCCGCGGCATGTGGGATCTTCCCGGACCGGGGCACAAACCCGTGTCCCCTGCATCGGCAGGTGGACTCTCAACCACCGCTCCACCAGGGAAGCCCCTAATAATTAATTTAAAAGCATATATATTTAATTGTCTCCTTCTCTAACCAGGTATAAAGTTATTCACTATTTCTGTCCCCTTCCTGAATAGAACATGGATCTTAACACATTTTAGCCACATATTAATCAATACCACCTCATCTGGTTATTGTTGCAAGTGTGTTATTTGTTCCTTTTTTTAACACACAAATGACATATTATTGTCATATTCATGTGTCATTTTGTAATTTTTCTGCTTATTGCTGTTTCTTAATTCTATACTTTCATTCCTCTTCAGTTTTATTCTTACTAAAATTTACTCTTTATTGTTTTCATGAGATCCTGTGGCTATTAAACTCTTAGCATTTTTCTGAAAGTTCTTATTTTGCCCTTACTCTTTTTTTTTTGTTTAATGTAAATTAATTTATTTACTTATTTTATTTTTGTCCGTGTTGGGTCCTCGTTGCTGTGCACGGGCTTTCTTTTAGTTGCGGTGAGCGGGGGCTACTCTTCGCTGCCGTGCGCGGGCTTCTCTTGGCAGTGGCTTCTCTTTATTGCGGAGCACAGGCTCTAGAGCACAGGCTCAGTAGTTGTGGTGCACGGGCTTAGTTGCTCCGCGGCATGTGGGATCTTCCCGGACCGGGGCACGAACCCGTGTCCCCCGCATCGGCAGGCGGACTCTCAACCACTGCGCCACCAGGGAAGCCCCACAAATATTATTCTTGTTTTGATCCTCCCTCTCCTCTCACCACTTAAAAAGGCAAAAGCCATTCTTAATTTGCAAAACTAAGCTGCACAAAAACAGATGGTGGGCTGGATTTGTCTTGCAGGTTGTAGTTTGGATTCTGGAGTTTTATTCTGACATCTGCACTCTTACTCAAGTTGTTTCCACTGCATGTCTTGTCTTCCTGGCTTTCTGTCACTCTCTGACCCTCTTCAACAGCTCTTCTCTTCTTATCCCTTCCATTGAGTTCTGCCCACACCTTTTGGTGGATCTCCTTCACATACTGACTTCTAGTGGCTCTGCTCTTTGTTAGCTGGAGGACCTTGGGTAAATTATTTAATATCTCTTAGTCTTAGGTTTCTCACCTGTAAGATGGAGATAATACTAGTACCTACCTCAAGGTATTCTGTGTGTGTGTGTGCGCGTAAGTGAGCGCGTGCGCACACACACACATTAAAAGAGATAGTGCATATAAAGCACTCAGCACAGTGTCAGATATACTAAGTGCTCACTAGTGTTATTTAAGTTATTTAATGTTACTTAAGTTAAGCACTTATGTTGTTTAAGTGTTTTGTATGTAACAGTTTTGTTCCTTCACTTGAAGCTTCCCAGATGCTAATGTTTTTCTTGTGTTCTCACAATAGCCTAGGGCTCTATTTAAAGCAGGTGCTATAAATATTGAAAGTACACAATGAGTTAAATGTAAGAAAGGTAAACATTTCTAGAAATAGTTATATGGAAGGCAGGAATCAGAGCAGCAGCCCAGGCCATACCTACTGCTGGAAACTATAGGGCAGGCTTGTATGGCATTCTCAGGCTCTCAGTATGGTGCCTCTTCAAATTCCTGTTCAGCTGGGGAAAGGTTAAGTGCTCCTTGTGGGAGAGGCAGACCCACCCCCCTCAGCTCTTAGCCCTTGACAAGAACACTTTCCGTCTAGCCCCAAACTTGTTCACCTCCCCCAACAAGTCAAACTCAGAGGCTAACCAGACGCCCCACCACCACCCCTTCTTACCAGGCATTTAACTACCACCTTTACACACCCTTGTGGGATCGTACCATCTCCAAGTGACTTTTTAACATATTCCTCTCAACCACATGTCACATTCTTCATGAAAGGAGTTTCGATGAATACAGCGTTTTCTGTCTGGTTCCATTTCCTATGATAACTCAGCGCTTGCCTGCCTCTTAACCCAGCTCAGTGTGCACTGATCAGGTTGCTATTGGGTTTTGGATAAAAACCTTTGCTCCTTGGGAAGGGGAATTGCAGTGTCTGTCTTAGATTTAGTCCTCTGGTCCGGCATAGGGAGAGAGGGATCTGAGGCAGAGATGAAAGTGTTTCAGAAGATGCTCTGAGAGATACTATGGTAAACTGCTGTTTGGATATAAAAGAGGGACACTGGATTGGGTGAGAGAGGCATCCTCTGCACTTCTGGATGGTTCTTCTGTGCCTGAGAGCTTGCAGGGTGGGCACAAATGTGCCACTCTGTCTGATGGGAGGGGACTGACAATGGGCTTCAGAGGCATGACAAGGTGCCCTCATGCAAGTTTGCACAGAGAAGGCCTTGTCCACTGGGCATGAAACCTGGTGGTGGAGAAACCACTGGTGTGGAGAGTGTGTGGACAGTAGGAACATGGACTTTGGTGTCAGATATTCTACCACTTAACTAATAATTGTGGACTATTTCTCTGGAAATAGAGATAGTACTTACTATATAGGGTTGTTGAAAAGATTAATACATGTAAGGCATGTGGTAAGTGATGTTAAATTATAAGAGACATGAATCAGTAACATATGAGATATTACTGGCAATGTGACCCCATTTGAATCTATGAAGAGTGGTCTGGCATTTAGACACATGAGTCACATATGTTTCCATGTGCCTTGGGTGGCCATGAAATTAAGTGGTCTTTTTTCTCTTTTAAAAACCACATCCCTTTAATAGAAAACTGCAGCAAACACCATGCAATATGTGAAAAGGAGCACTTATTTATTGTCACTACATGTCAGAAACCAGCTGGACCATTTTCTTGTAGCAGATGTTTGCCAAATTAACTTTGGAAACAGAATTCATGTAGGGTATTTCTGTTAGCACAGTGAATGCAACTAGGACACATACAGATAAATGTTTGAAAACATTTTTCAGGAAATGTCAATACCCTCTTAATTTAAATGTCAATACCCTCTCAGGAAATGTCAATTTCCTTTCAGGAAATGTCAATACCCTCTTAATGTGAAAGAAATTCATTTACAAATGATCTGCAATTCAGAACAGCTTTAAAAATTTGACCATGAAGACTTAAGAACATTTAATTTATGTTGTTTGTGGTAATGGTAATTATGAAGTGTGATAATGTGCTTTATAATAAGAAATAGATATTTGGTCATTGTCCCATTCCTGGCACAGAGCTCCTAAAATCCTTGGAATTTTCTCCGAAGAGAGCAATAAAGGTGTCTTTTGTTATGTTAATGAGGTTGCTTTTGAAAAACTCCTAAGGATGGGGGCTGGCTGCCAGTGGAGGCAGCTGTGTGAACAGAGGATGGAAACTTTCAGCCCTGCCCCTCAAGCTCCTGGGAGGAGAAAGGGTCTGGAGACAGCGCCTGCCAGTCTCCCAGGCAGAGAGCACTCCCATAAGGCCCCAGATGTGTGTTAAATCAGAGGCCTGACCTCAGGCCGAAGCTGCAGGATAAGCAGACGAGCCTCCCGACCACAGTCTGGGCGCCCAGCGGCTGCTCCGCACGGGGCCCTGGAGCAGGTGAGTCCCAGCGCCAGGCCCGGAAAAGCTGTTTCTCACGTCGCTACAGCCTTGTGGTTCTCGGGCATAAGAGCCCCTTGGTTTTCAAAGCTACATGTTTTGGGGGCTCACCTCTCAGGTGCAGGTCTTGGAAGTTGGGGTGCCTGGTGTGGGGTTCAGATCCTTTGCTCCTCGGAGACACTCTGGCTGTTGAGTTCCCTCCTGACTGGGGCGGGGGGGAAGAGTAGGGGTGGCGTTTATGCCGAGACTGAGTCCCAGCCCTTCCCACGTGCTGCCTGTGGGCCTTCTCCTTGGCCCCATTTATAGAAGTTGGTCAGTTTTTAGGTTTTTTCCAAGGAAGTTGTTCTTTTTGTATCTGTAGATTCAGTGTGTGTGTTGCCATCTTGAACCTGAGTTTTAAACGGAAGTACTTAATCATATATTTTTTAACAAAGTCTATAGTAAATTAATATTTCTGTCTTCCTCCTGAAGAAGATTAGTATTTTTAGAATGCCTTAACTTCGTTTAAATATTCCTCCCATGGTCTGCTGTGAGAGGCTTTTCCATCTTCTGTGCCATTTTTATCTAGTATTTTAATTACGTTTTGTTTTTCAGTACAAAAAAGTTATCATTTATGTATTTTTTTAAAAAGTACACTATTTTTTAGAGCCGTTTTAGATTATGGCACATTGAGTGGAAAGTATTGAGAGTTCTCATATACCCCTTGCCCCCATCCTCATTATTTTTATAGTCAGTTCTTACTTAAATTTACCAACGGGTGTTCAGATTTTTTGCGTCCCATTGCTCCATGCATGCCATACCTCCCTTCTGAATTTATTTCCATTAATGTGATGTGAACCTTTATTATAATTTCTAGGAATGCAAAATGAATCTATCTGTAGTTTTTCAGGGGTGAAGAACTTCTAGTTGTTGTTTCTGTGGGCTGAGTCATTAGAATTCCTGTTTTTTTTTTTCATAGTTTGGTGAGTGAGGTCATCTACATGGATATTCTTTTGAGAGTACCATGCATACCTGGGATGGGAGACCTCCCATGAGATGTTTTTTTCTGTTTGCCTCTGTCCACGCTCAGTAGTGTTCATGAGTCCCCCATCAGTTTTTGTTTTTAAATAATTGTAGACTTAACAGAAGAGTTGCAAAGATAGTACAGGAAGCTCCCACATACTGTTCACCCAGCTTTTCCTATTACTGCAGCCCTTAGCAAGCCTACGATTGGCCTTCAGCAATTTGTTAACCATTTCTAGCTCAATTCTTCCTAATGGCTTATATGGTGTCCAGAGGTGTTTGTCCCAGCCAGGCAAAGGCCTGGGTCCTGTTTCTTCCTGTGGATGCCTGTTTTTCCTCAGATTCTGGGTTGGTTATTGGCTCCGTGACCTCCGCTTTCTGATGAGTTCATGAAAAATTGTTAATTTGCCGTTTGTCTAGCTTGTTCCTTGTTGCAAGTGTGGGTGTGATGCTTTCCAATGCTATGTCTCCAAGTGGAACCAATTTTGGCGTTCCTTTCTTCTTCTAATTTCTGTACTGCTCAGGTGGTGCAAATTTGGGACCGGCACTGGTGGCCAGCACAGCTTCAGTGCTGCTGGCACAGTTGGCTATCCGTTTGTCGCAATCCTGGGTTAGTAAGCCGAGATCCTTTGGTCTCTGCTTATGGACAGGTAGGTGGGTTTTATTTTGCTTTTTGTTTTTCTTTATTTTTGGTTCTACCTTTGTAGAAAATTGTGGTTACCAATGACTCCATGGGGATTTCCCTGAAGATAGAAATGACCTAAAAGAATACCTTTTCTTGGGCTTCCCTGGTGGCGCAGTGGTTGAGAGTCCGCCTGCCGATGCAGGGGACACGGGTTTGTGCCCCGGTCCAGGAAGATCCCACATGCTGTGGGGCGGCTGGGCCCATGAGCCATGGCTGCTGAGCCTGCGTGTCCAGAGCCTGTGCTCCGCAACGGGAGAGGCCACAATAGTGAGAGGCCCGCGTACCGTAAAAAAAAAAAAGATACATGGACTGCCTATGCACCTCTATGGCACTTTCCATATAATCTGATCTACATGTGATTTTCTTCTATTTTTTTCTGCTTCCATTTGTTTTGCGTATATTAGATTGGAATCACTTTGAATAAAGAGGACATAATTTCTACTTTTGTACATCATGTTAGTGCTGAGCATGTATATTCATTCAGCAAATATTTTCTGATCCCCTGCTGAGTGCCACAAACTATTCTAGGACCTGGGTGTATAATGGGGAGCAAGAAGAAAATTTCCTCGCTTTTTACTATTGTGAGGAGTCAGACACAGAATAAATACATAATTAACAACTATGATGAAGAAAAGTACATGGTGCTCTGAGACCTAGTTTATGGTGGGGGCTCAGAAAGACTTGTCTGAGGGAGTGACTTTTAAATTGAGACTTCCAGGCAAATAAGACTTATGGGAAGAGTGGAAGGGAACAGCATCACAGACAGCAAACAGCATATGCTAAAGTATTTTGGTGGCAAAGAGTGTGGGGTGTTCAGAGAACTGAGCAGTCAGTGAAGCTGGAGTGAGTGAGGGAATGAACCTGAAGGAGTGGTCAGAGGCTGGAAGATACAGGGTCTTGAAGGAGTTGATATTTCATTGTAGTCTTGGCAGCCATGGAAGGGTTTTGCTCTAGTTTACATTTAAAAACCTTACTCTGGATGCTGGGTAGAAGACTGATAATAAGGGAAAGAGAATGGGAATAAGCTGTTAATCTGGGTGGTCCGGGCAAGAGAGTACAGTGGCCTGAACAAGGGTAGGAGCAACAGGGATTGAGGGAAGAAGGACTCGAGGTACAGTCTGGATGTGGAAGGGGCAGGACTTGATGATGCTGTGTTTGGGGGAGGGGTAGTTGGGAGGCAGAGGAAAGTATCAACCAATGCTTTCAAGCTGATTTATTCACTTCCTCCGCCCACTTAAACAAGGGAAGAAAATTGTCATGTGAGTCTCTTTTTTTCATGATTTTCACTGAGCAGAAACCTGCTCTATAGCTACCTAAGTCTGGTTTGTCTCACTCGCTGTGTTCCATTCTACATTCTGTCTTGTCTAGTGGGATTTTCCTTCTCAACTGGATTACTAGCTGTTTGGGGGTGAGGCGGGGCAGGGGGAAGGACTATGTTGCTTTCATCTCCAGTCCTGTGTAGCACTTAGCACAGTCCTTTGCTCAGATGCTGAAAATCATTTTTGAAATATACATTTCTTTTGAGCACTTTATGTTTCTTCAGTTGGACAAGAAAGATTTCACTTTCCTTTGGACTTAACCCTTCTTTCAGTTTCTAGTCCATTGGTAAACTATGGTGCACATGGCATATGGATTATAAATTCAAGTTAATTTTTCCTCTGCTGTTTGCTTTTAGTCTACAGTAGAATCGAGTTGCTGGACCAGCAAAAAGCCAAGTGCTTTATCCAAGCCTGGTATTTGTATTTGTGAGGTGAGCTCCTGAGAAGCACATTGAAGCATTTTGCACATACGTTTTTCTCTTTTGCCTCTGTGGTAACACATTTTCCTAGCTGTGCTTTGGATTTTTCCCATTTCAGTTTTGAAATTTCCACATGGGGTTTAGCCACTTGGTGAAGTGCTCTCAGCTTCCCTGCTCACCATCAGGTTGGCTTCAGCAGTGAGACCTTTGATATCTTTCTGTTTTTCTGAGCTTGGGTTTACTGCCGCACTTGCTGGCCTCTGGCTTTATTTCTTTCCCAGTATTTTATAGTTGTAACGTATGGGCTTTTCCTTTCAACAGTTCTCTGTCCTCAGGGAAGCACTCCGTCTTGTCTGTTCCATGGTTTTTGATTTTGACTCTGTTGCTACCCAGCTGTGACTATTGCAGCTTGAATCACAGCACCCCAGAGCATGGACCACTTTTCTTCAGTTTGCCTGTTTCTCATCTTCTCTGCCCTGACATTGTTTCAGACATAGTTTTTAATTCGGTGGAATTTTTCTCATTATTTTATTTCTTAGTTGCCGATTCCAGTGTGTCTCTTTAAAATAAAGCCGATTCTGTTAATTTCTTTCTTTCTTTCTTTTTTTTTTTTTTTCTATTTGGCAATGTGGAGATTGCCACTGCTCTTGACAGCTGCTTTCCAATATGTCATTACTCAGCCTTGGAAGTAATTGTAGAATGTTGTGTGCCCCTGACTGGAACACTGCATTACCAATGTCCCGAGTGTGGCACATCTGAAGGTGGGGGTGACCTGAAGAAGAATCTGGGACATTTGTACAGTGCCGTGCAGTTTACAAGGGACCTTTAAATTTGTGATCTTGTTTAGGACTCACAATAAGCCTAGGAGGGTGGCAGGGCATTATAAACTTTTTATTTTCTCAAAGTGGCTTTAAGAGGTAGGTGCTCATTGTTATGTCATTTTATAGATGAGCAAACTGAGGTCATAGGAGGTTATGTATGGTGCCTAAGACCACATAGATATAAGTGATGCCAAAATCTGAACATGAATATTCTAATTCCAGAGCCCACTCTTAATCCCAAAATAAAATCCCACTTTTATTCGAAATTAAATAATTAGGGGAGAGAGGCCTTTCTGGCACGACATTATGCTGGATTAGGTGCTCCTCGTGGCACTGACATAAATCCACATTTAAGAAGAAAACTGTATTTCAGGAGCTAAAAGTTTGAAAATTTAATGAAGACAAATGGCCCCTTTTAGCAAAATTAAATAGCAGTGTTTGAGGCGCTGGTATCCATTTTGTGGTAGCCCTCTTGGGGTAGGAAACTTTCAAGTTATGCTTTGGCTGTGACTGTTCCTTATCTGCATTATAACCTTGAGTCAAAATATCTGTTTACTGCAGACTCTGCTTTTTGTGGAGGCCCCATAAAGAAGTGCCCATTCTGGTAACTGGTGTAGGGAGGGGAGGAAGGGAATGCACCAGCAAGTTCAAAAGAAGTCCCAGGACATATATGCAGTTGGGAAAAAAACCCCAGCCACGTTATTTAGACAGCTGGGCTTGGGAGAGAATGGTCATTGTTTGGGAAAATTGCTTAATCAGCCCTCTAGTGCAGAAGGCAAGGGCTGGAAGGAATGATCTGGATGACAGGATCTGAGAGAGGAGTTCAAGCCCTTTGGACGGACTCTCAAAGGATGTGTTGACCCTAGTTGACAGGTAGGCTGCACATACATACAGTCTCTTAATCCCCCATCCCCTCCCTAGGAATAAGGCCAGAGTGCGCTGGCGTATTCTGCTGACATCTTACACACGCTAGGCTGCGTGTTTGGGCCTTTTCCACGTAAGGCTGCTCTAGCGATGTTAATTTTAACCTGATTGTCCTTGGATGTGAATACTGGCAAGCTGAGGAGGGGGTGGCTGACACTGACTTGCTATAGGCCTGGAAGCATTTTTGATATGTGATTCAAGAGAAAAAAATAAAACCACAGAGAACATAATTGGAGCTTCTATCTTGGAAAGCATGGTCTCCAACCAACCGTGGGCTGCTGCTAGCGCCAGCTCTGCTGTGCGACCTTGGGAAAGGCATTTAGGCAGTCTCTCTGAGTCTCTCTGAGTCTCTCTTGCTTTCCCGTTTGTATAATAAGGACAGCTGGACTGAATGACCTCTCAGGCCAACTCTTCAAGCTGTAAATTCCATGAGTGTTCACTATTTCTTTCTCAGTATTGAAGAGTTTATTTATTTTTAAATTCGATTTTTAGAAGATATAACAATTCATCCAAGGAGGACAGTAGTGACATGATCCTGGGAAAAAAAAAATCATTGTATTTTCAGAGCTTTTCTTTCATGTAAATGTGTGTTTCTTGCTCCCTCTTCTGTCCAAACTCTAGTTTACTCTGGGTATTTTCTTTTTTTAAAAAAATTTATTTTAATTAATTTATTTTTGGCTTTGCTGGGTCTTCGTTGCAGTGCACAGGCTTCTCATTGTGGTGGATTCTCTTGTTGCGGAGCACAGGCTCTAGGCACACAGGCTTCAGTAGTTGTGGCACGTGGGCTCAGTAGTTGTGGCTCGCGGGATCTAGAGCGCAGGCTCAGTAGCTGTGGCACACAGGCTTAGTTGCTTTGCGGCATGTGGGATCTTCCGGACCGGGGATCAAACCGGTGTCTCCTGCATTGGCAGACAGATTCTTAACCACTGCACCACCAGGGAAACCCTACTCTGGGTATTTTTACGTTTTGAAGGCCATTGTATAAACTTGCTCTTTTCTGTTTGAAATCTACGCTCTTTTTATAATTGTTGATATTTCCTCTCTTTTTTTAAACTGCGGTGAAATTCAAATAACATAAAATCAATCGTTTTCAAGTGTACAATTATGTGTCATTAAGGACATTCACAGTGTTGTACAAACAACACTTTTATCTAGTTCCAAAACAGTTTCCTTGCCCCCAAATGAAATATCCCATATCCATGAAGTAGTTACTCCCCATTCCTTTCTCCCCTTAGTCCCTGGCAACTATGGTTCTGCTCTCCATCCCTATGGATTTACCTTTTCTGGATATTTCATATAAATGGAATCATACAGATGACCTTTTGTGACTGACTTCTTTCACTTGGCATAATATTTTTGAAGTTCATCAACATTGTAGCATGTATCAATACTTCATTCCTTTTCATGGCTGAATACTGTTGCATTCCATTGTATGTATATATCACAATTTGTCTATCCATTTATTGGTTGATAGATATTTGGTTTGTTTCTGTTGTTTAGCTATTGTGAATGGTGCTGCTGTGAACATATGTGTACAAGTATTTGTTTGAGTACCTGTTTTCAACTTTTGGGGGCATATACCTAGGAGTAGAACGGCTATGGTAATTCTACGTTTAACTTTTTGAGAAACTGCCTTTTTTTCCTCAGCCACTGCACCATTTTATATGCCCGCCAGCAATGTATGAGGGTTCCATTTTCTCCACATCCTCATCATGCCTGTTACTTTCTGTTTTTTTTGGATTACAGCCATCCTAGTGGATATGAAGTGGTATCTCATTGTGGTTTTGGTTCCTTCTCTTTTCTTTTTTTTTTGGTCTTGCCATGCGGCATGTGGGATCTTCGTTCTCTGACAAGGGATTGAACCCTCGTGGAGTCTTAACCACTGGACCACCAGGAAAGTCCCTCATTGTGGTTTTGATTCTTACTTTTAGGAAGTAACAAGGTACCTTTCATATTACCACCACTCCAAGCCAGTATAAGAGCTAATAGATGCCAGGCAAATCCTTTGGCAAAATTCATTTGAACCACCAATCTCTTCTGTATACCTGGCCACTTACTTTCACGCCTGTCTCAATCTTGTTCCTAGGGTACAACTCTGTGTCTTTGTGTGAAATGTCTTTTACTGACCCTTTGTTTGTCGTAACAGAAAATACTTAAAAAAAAATCATATGCAAAAAAGGGTATGAAAGCCAAGATTCAAGGAGGGAAGTGTTTTGGTTTTGGTCAATATTCACCGAAAGATACTGGGTTCTTTTCTCTGGGAGAGGTTCTAGGTGAGATAGTTAATTACTCCTGGTCCTATGTGGAGTTGGGTGCACCAAGAGCATCTTCTTGGACAGACGTCTGGAGATCCACACCAACTGATTTAAACACTTGGTCTCTTTGAGGGATGCTTGAAGTTGCTTTTTGTACCACACTCAAAGGGTAGTCTGTACCTCACCCACCTGAGAAGTGCTGCTTCTGCAGAGGATGCCCTTGGATTTCTAACTGCAGTGGTTCCATCCTGAGGGAACTATACTCAGGTGGTTGATCAGCACAGAGGAAGGTGAACAACTTCCCCTTCTGAATTCCAGACTTAAGAGTGTCATAGTCAGTAAGGTCTGGTAGGCTGGCAGGTGGCTAAGATTAGCGGGGGTTAGTTGTTTCCCATTGCCATCTGAGTGACCTTTCAAATCAGGAATTTCTTCTCTTTACTCATACACCATTCCTCTTGCCAGTCAGTCAAGGCCAAGGTCAACATTTTCTATGGACAGTCCAGTTTTTAAAAATTTGAGGAGGGGAGGCTCTCTAGCTTCTGTGGTTAATGAGATTTGCCCACACTCTATTATAAAATAAAGCACCAAGGAGTTAAGAAAACTTATTTAAAACTTGGAAGTAAGACAGAACGATAGGTAATATGTCCTTTTAACATCATCTAGGGGCATAGTTTAGCAGCTCCACCCGAGGGGTATTTAGGCAGGAGAATACGCTTTGTTCATCCCAACCATTATTTTTCATTAAAATTTCCAGACTCAGTGAAGTCACATGTTAACATGTAGATCTGGCAAATAATTTCTGTTCAGTATAATAGATAACCCCAAAGGTTATGGCTTATTGCTCTCTAGGTCATTAGCCAGTTTTGTATTTAACATCGTGATCTTGTTCTAATGTTGTTCCACATGCTTATGAAAATCTAGATCCTGAAAATGCTCTTTGAAGGAGCTTTACCATCTTAACGTTTCCCTCATTAATTAACAAGTTGGATAACATCTTTGACACATGTTCATTTGATATTTGGATGAGAGTCATGTTTTTCACTTTTTGAAAATTACAGTTTCAGAAGATTTTACTGGAAACCCAAGGGAGGATGGAATTGGGTCAAAGCTAGTATCAGTAAAGGGATTATGTCCCACAGGGAGTGCTATCATATGCTTTTCTAGACAAGATGATCATGGGTCTGTTTGCTGGGTCTAGCTGAGCAATGCAGATTTTGGGGTGTGGGGTGCATTTGGCTCTTCTAACTTTAAGACTATGACTCACGGTGTTTCACAGCCTTGCCTTCCATTGCGACTTCTGCTCCTGGCTTCTCTCTGCTCTTCCAGCTCTTCAGTGTCTTTCTATTCCCAACCCAAACAGACAACTGGTGAGTCCTTTCACTCCCAATTTCTTTTAATCTCCCTCTCTTGAGAGTGAGACTTCTGTACTTAGAGGTTCTAAAAGCTGGATTTTCAAGCCACTCATCAGTACTTGCTGACACTCGTTTCACCTCCTGGCTGTCTGTGGGGCACATATCTGATCTGGCTGGAGAAGAAACGCTGGGGCAGAATTTTTTACAAGAGCAACTTGTGAGTTCTAAAGTAAAAACTTGCCTTCAGACTGAGGTGAGTCTTTTCTAGTCTTTGGGGATGAGTGATCCTGTGTGCTCAATTATATCACTGCTGTAATTGGAAATCTGCTTGTCATCAGTTCGTCAGGCTGTTTAATCTCTTGGTCACTCATTGGCAGCTTGGGCTGTTCTGTTTTTCCCTCCGATGTGTTATTTCTTCCCACAGTTCAAACCAGGATTTTCTGGAATGTGGGCTCGTTTTGTTACTCCTTCCTCTTCTCCCACCCCTCAGAGAGCATTACTCCTCTTTCTTTTAGCTCAGAGTTAGTTTGTGTTTCATCTTCTCTCTGCTTCTTGGATGGAATGAGCTCTTGAGAGGCAGATCATCCTGTCTTGATTTAGGCTGAGGAAAGATGAATTTTATTGGTAGGGCTTCTTTCTTGCCTTTCTATTCTCCTCTCTTCTCATAATGGCTTCTCTGAGGTGTCTCATTTCTCTCAACTTCTGGGATTCCAGGGGAGGTCAGGGCCGAAGAGCTGAGGGACTGGCTCTACATGCAGAGGTCCTGTCTGTCCTGAGGTAAGCTCAGCTTTCCCCTCCAGCCGTATATCCATGTTGACGTCCATCTTTGGGTCAAAGGTGTCATAATGCCTGCTCTGGCACAGGCTTGTTAGAGTCTGGAGGAAGCTACGACCTCACCTCTGTTTCCCAGGTCATCAGAATCTTTGTAAGGGGCTTCTCAGGGGCAGCAGGGAAGGAAGTGTCTTTATGCCTCCCAGAAGCACTTTTTACATTTTGCCATGGGATGTGATGATGTACGCTTTATAGGTCCCCCACAATGCCTAGAATAGTTGCAAAAAGATGTTGCTCAGTCTGTGTTTGATGAATAAATGAATGAATCAAATAGTGGGATTTATTTTGACACTTGAGTTCCACTTTGGTTCGAGCCTGGATTGGTTCATATAGCATTTCCATAGATCTAGCTTTATAGTCTTCATTATTTAAACTGTTATTGTAATAATAATTTAAGAAATTTCATATAAAATGCAGATGCTGGTATAAGTATAGTTGCCTATATAATTAAAAGCTGGGGTCTTTCTGTTTTTAAAATTCTGCAAAACACAATTTCTAGCTATATTGAGAAAATTCCAGGCATGGCAGGTCTATGAGGTGCACGTGAGACCAGGACTGCATTAACAACTCAGCCGCCGCCTGTGGTTGCACCAGGGGAAGGAGGTCAGTTGTGGAGTTTAGTCCTGACTAAAGACTAATAAATGTTATTAAACTGTTTGATTACTTAATACAAAAGAAGAATAGAATCTTCCCTGTATAGACTGACTGCACACTGAGAGCCACAGTTTCCTTTCTGTACACAGACTGAAGAAAGATTATTTTAATTTTTAAAACTTCTTTTTTTTTTAAAACATCTTTATTGGGGTATAATTGCTTTACAATGGTGTGTTAGTTTCTGCTTTATCACAAAGTGAATCAGTTATACATATACATATGTTCCCATATCTCTTCCCTCTTGCGTCTCCCTCCTTCCCACCCTCCCTATCCCACCCCTCCAGGCGGTCACAAAGCACTAAGCCGATATCCCTGTGCCATGCGGCTGCTTCCCACTAGCTATCTACCTTACGTTTGTTAGTGTATATATGTCCATGCCTCTCTTCTTTCTTGCCTTTCTACTCCTCGATTCTATTCTCAAGCTGTTGTTGATGGGATCTAGGTTTTCCCAAATGGGACCATTTGAAACAGAAATGAATTCACTCTCAAATGAAATATATGAAGCAAGAGAACAGCTCTGAAATGTATTTTGGTGATTAGCCACCAAGCCAGGACAGAAAGGGCAGCAGTTGGCTGGAAATCATCCGTATCAAATCTGCATTCATTTAGCATCCTTCTTTATCCATATGTCACTTTCCTGTTTTAATGGAAAAAATAAAACAAGTAAACACTTTAAAGCGTGCATTTTTTTTGGTGAAAAGGATTTAGTCTTAAAATAAGATTATGCACAGTATTCATACAAGAGAATTTTGAAATTTTTAGAAGCAAATGAAATTAGGTGCAAATTCTTGCAGATTGAAGTGATGTGTCCAAATAAATACAATGAAGAGAGGTTTCTCTAATCATCTTTGGGTGCAGATAACTGGGAGATGAGGAGAGTAAGTTTAGAGGGATTGAATGAATAACATTTTTATGAGAAGTTTATGAAACACTGCAGCTTTCAATTCGGATACTGACGTATTTAGAAAAGAGAAGCAAAAAGATGTCACCAAGGGAAAAGATGGAACAGAAGATGACTCATATTGTTTTTTGTCCTTTTGTTTTTTAGTTTAAATAAATAAATTGAATCAAAAGTTATCCTAAAAAATATGACTCATAGTGTGTTAAAGAGAATTCAGAGGTTATTTTGTCCAGTCTCTTTATTCCACACAAATGAAATTGGTGCTTAGGGACATTGAGTGACTTGCCCAATGTCACCCAGTAACTTAATGGCACATCCTGGGGTTGAATCTAGTCTCCTCTTAAATAAACCAATATTCCTGTAGTGTTATGACTCGCCAGCCCCCATTTACCCAATGTGGGCCAAGTTAAAGGTTTGGGAGAATCCAAAATGCTCCAGTGGAAGACAGAGGATTGCAGAGTAATTTACAATCCCATGACCTTGCTTTGCAGTTATGGAGTTCGCAGCTCATTTTATTAAAACAGGCTGGTCTCTAATGGATAGTTTTATGGCAGACTTATATTTTAAAACTTTTGTGTTAGCCCTTTGGAAAGGATTGAAAGCTCCCAAGGACATTGCAGTTTCCCTGGGTAGACTTTGGTTGTAATTAAAATGTTCAGGCTCTATTCTGCATTCAGATCCATGTGAAACCAGGGCATTTTAACTTCATTTCTCCACTGCTTTGGTAGCTGAAAATTTGAACATTTATTTTATTATCCTGGCACATGTCTTTGTGAGCATATATCTAATAGGTAAACATTATTGTATTTAATTCTTTCTGAAAGTTTCTTTTCTAGGCTCTTTGCTTTTTTGTGTTTTAAAGCTTTGTTCGTGTGTCCTGAAGATTTACCAATTTTTGCTGACCGTTTGTTGCCTAAATATTTTTTTTTCTTCTATCCTTCTGGCTAAATGAATAGATTCTCTTCTATCTAGTCGCCTGACCCTTTTCAGACTTTGCTATTTGATTTTGAATGGGCAGAGATTTTCTGTATAGCTTAATGCTTCTTTTAATTGTGGTAAGATATAGACAACATAAAATTTACCATTTAAATCATTTCTAAGTGTACGATTCAGTGGCATTAAGTAACTCACAATTTGTACAGTGTTGTGTAGCCATAACCACTAATCCTTTTCAGAACTTT